>NC_133619.1:78909691-79054691 GCF_048593235.1 Sminthopsis crassicaudata | reverse complement strand
CAAATATGTTATCAGAAAACAACTTACCTGGAAAATAGATCAAGGAGAGAGAATTTAAAAATCATTTTACTACCAGAAAGCCATAATTTGTTTGTTTATTTATTTTATTATAGCTTTTTTTTTTTAACAAGTTATATACATAGGTAATTTTTCAGCATTGACAATTGCAAGATCTTTTATTCCATTTTTCCCCTCTTTTCTCCCTCCCCCAGATGGCAGTTTGACCAATACATGTTAAATATGTTAAAGTATAAGTTAAATACAATATATGTATACATGTCAATACAGTATTTTGCTGTACAAAAATAACTGGACTTTGAAATAGTGTACAATTAATCTGTGAAGGAAATAAAAAATGCAAGTGGACAAAAATAGAGGGATTGGGAATTCTATGTAGTGTTTTATAGTTCATCTCCCAGAGTTCTTTCTCTGAGTGTAGCTGTTTCAGTTGATTACTCCGCTAATGGAACTGATTTGATTCATCTCATTGTTGGAGAAGGCCACATGCATCAGAATTGATCATCATATAGTATTGTTGTTGAAATATATAATTATCTCCTAGTCCTGCTCATTTCACTCAGCATCAGTTCATGTATGTCTCTCCAGGCCTCAGAAAGCCATGATTTAAAAAAGAGCCTAGACATATTCAAGAAAATTTCCCCAATTTCTTAGATCTAGAAGGTAAAATAGAAATTAAAAAAAATCAACCAATCATTTTCTGAAAGAGATCCCCCAAATGAAAACTCCCAGGAATAGAATACTCAAATTCCAGAGCTTCCAGATTAAAGAGCAATATTTCAAGAAGATAGAAAGAAGTAAATCTAATATTGTGAAGTCAGTCAGGATTTTATTTTGATTAAATACAAGAACTAATAATGAAAAAATGCTCTCAACCTTCAGAAAGAATTGATTAACTCTGAGTATAAATAGAATTATAATTTTCTTGTTTTTTTTAAATATGGCTAACATGGAAATATGTTTTGCATGATTTTCTATGCAGAATTGATACTGTATTTGCTTTCTTAGTAAGTAAACAGGGAAAAGAATAGGAGGGAGAAAATTTGGAATTCAAAATTTTAAAAAAAGAATGCAGAAAATAAATAGTAAAAAATAAAAAGAACAAAGCTAAGGAAAAAAAAAAAAAAGATTAGATAACCTTTGAGGGATTTTCCAAGCCTGTGATTATATTGATAGATTCCTAATTTATCATCTGTGAAAATTATTTTATTTATGCATTTAGTTGTCATATAATCGATAATACACAATTTGATGAAATATTATGTGAGAAACGCAGAAGTGTCTTTAAAATCAGAAAATCTTGGGCTTAAGTTCTGTTTCTGAAACATATTACACAGATAACTCTGAAAAAGTCATTTAACTTTTAAATGCTTCCAGCAGCTTTCCAAATTTTACACCTAACTGATGAAATTATAAGTTTAGTCCAAAAGGAAAAAAAAAAATTAACCACATATAAAATGTACTTGGCATTTTAGATAAAAAAATTTTCTAATATTCCCTCTCTCCAAAAGACCATATTTTCCTTTGGAACACACAGTCTATATACTCTATAAGTGTGTGGGGAAGAATGGAATGCAGCTAGATAGCAATGTGGATAGAGCACTGACCTTGTACTTGGGAAGACCAATCTTCCTGAGTTCAAATAATGGTTTCAGCTTTGTGACCCTCATTGAGTCACTTAACTATGCTTGTCTTATGTATAAAAACAGTCGGCAAAGAAAATTGCAAACCACCTAATTATCTTTGCAAAGAAAACTCCAAATGTGTTTATAAAGAATTGGATACAACTGAAATAACCACTTCCACAACAAAAATAAGTGTGTGTATTGTGCTGTTTGACTATTCACTTTTTTTCATTATTCCTGGCCCTTAAGAAATACTTTTTGATTGATTGCTGTATTGGAGATAGTTCTTACTTCTCCCATTTAATTAACACCATACTTGAAAATGACCAAAAGTAAAAGAGCTAAATTGAGAACAAAATTTATTCCTAAATGATTAGTTTTAGCTCTGTGTTGAGCATACAATATATACATATAATTACTAAGGCGAAATTAGTTAGGTAGTGTGTATTACTGATATACTAGTTAAATAGCTATGACAGCATGCTATAGAGATAACGAAATATGGAGAGGAATCAGAAAAATTAAGCTAATGAATGTCAGTGGTAGGTATTGAATTTGAGTCAAAAACTAGTACTCTGTGATATTGTGGCTACCTATCAGAATTACCTTGACCAAGTCACCTAATAAATGTTTTCAGGCTTTAATACCTTTGTCTATAAATTGAACTGTTGGACTAGATAATCTCTGGAGTCATTTTAAGCTCTGATTACATTATCCATATATTTTAGAAAAATATTTTTTGTGTATTATGTGGAGTTAGAGAAAAGGAAGTTTTTCATTGTGAAGCATCAATTAAATTATGTCAGTAGTTTTGTGTGCTTTTCAGAAGGTAGCTTGTGAATTTCTTTATTTTTATGAAATATTTTAATTTCTGCTAAGTTTACATGCATTATTCAAGATTATAAAATGATTTGAATTTGGGAACAGACAGATTTTCTGATGAGGATTTCAAGCTGTGTAATTATGAAACTGTACCCATATAGGTTAGAAGTTCAGAACTCGTTAGCCTAATCATTAAAAATAACCATTTCAGAAGCATGGTATTACATTTCAGGGTATGCAATTATAGTTATCATATACTCGGGTGCTGTAGGCACTCTTGTATTCAACCTCATGTCTCATTGAGAACTGAATGAAAAGTATTCATGACAGCATAACCACATAGCCTGTCATGTATTATTGCTTAATCTATTAAAGAAAAATTAGTGTTTTATATTTATAAATTTAGGACCATACTGTAAGACACATTTTTAGTAATTTGTTTAACCTTTTGGTCAGCTACTTAAAATTTCCAGCTAAGCTACACACATGTAATACAAAGCTTATAGTTAACCTTTCTTGATGTGATAAGGAGCATAGACTTGGGAAATATACTAGTAATTTTTATTCTAAAAAAGTATAAAGGAGTTAGAAGAAAAGAACATTTTGAGTTCAGGTGGGTGGAAAAAGAATCAGTTTTTAAAGATTGGGTTTACTTTCATCATTCTGGAATTAAGCCAAAGAAACATGTTTGGGTTGCTAGAGGTTCCATGTAGCATTTGTTTCTCAATGCCTTTAAGGAATGAATAGTATTTTCCAGGTGCTAGAGACAGATTAAAAACTACAGCTTTTGTTTTTTTTGTGTTAAACAAATCATAACCACAGATGACTTTCTTATGCCTTTGTTAAAGGAATTACAGGATCACTTGAGAACTCTGAGCAAAGAGAAAAAAAAAAAAAAAAAAACTTGTTCCTATGTTAATATTTTTAGGATGAGAAGTGATAAAGATAGAGCTTCAATGACAGCACTCTTTTTGCAAATTTGCCATTTCAGAAATGAAAATTGACACAACCCTCAAATGGTTAAAGTCAGATACTAAAATATGGCATTTATCAGGAACTTTGACTGACATGAAGATTTTAATGCATATTATCGTGCTTTGCTAATCAAGGTGATTGAGATGCAGTTGCTGGTTAAATGGAAAATCCTCCACACTTCTAAGTTATCAGAAATTTTACATTCAGTTTCTTGCTACTTTATGATATAAAATTTAGATTTTAAGTCTGAGTAGGTCAGTATTTTTTCTTGAATGATGCTTTTCTATGTTGAGAAATTTCAAAAAATGCTTGGAGAATGATAACAAAAAAAGATTTTTTTTATTGGTTCATTTCATGCTTGGTAAGATTCCAACTGTCAAAACATTATAAAATCCTGAACCTAAAGGCACATTTCATCACTAGAGCACTAATTACTGGGGAGAACTGAAGCGATTCATTATGTAGTAGTATTTATTAGAGCTGCCCAATTTTAATTTTTTTTGGACCAAAGTCACTTAAATAAAAGGTTAAGCTGTTTCTGCACAGAAGTGGGAGGAAAAGTGCAGCAAGCATGCAACAGTGTTAAATGCATTGCAAAAAAGGTGGAATTAATAGAATATTATGCAAAAATATCCTATGAGAAGAACCAACTGTAGTCTTGCTCTCAGGGATACCCTGCTGATGGAGCCTGTACTCTTGATTTGCAACATGCTTAAGATCAAAGGAGTTTGAAATAGTGTTCATGAAAACATTTAGCAGTAATTCCTCCCATGATTTGGGTGAAAGTAAATAAATTCCTGGAAAAAATGAATTTCAAACAATATTATAAACTGTCACTGAAGAACAAGTCCAAAATAAAAAATCTTTCTCCCATATAGCCATTCTTAGCAAAAGCTGTTTCAGAGTAGGTAATTGTGTTAGTCCAGAAAGGAAAGTTATATTGGATGATAAATTTAGAGTTTAGAAATCATTTGGTTTAATCCTTTCATTTTACAAAGAAGAAAACTGAGGCCCAGATAGGCATGGATTTCCCTATCCTAGTTCGAACATATAGGAAATGGCACAGCTAAAATTTGACCTATGGCTTTTCAAGTACAGATATTACTCTTTTTCTACTGTACATTCCATTGGTCTTCTCCTAGTATCAGTGTGGTAGAAGGTATTAGAATTTCTACATTGCATCCACTGGGTGTAGATTTATATAATATGGCTTTAGGGGGAAATTTTTTCTCTCTTTTGTAACTTGGCATATGATGATAATTTTACTTTTTAGATTTTATTTTTTAGCATACAGAATATAATGAAGGATTGGATCATTGTTACATGGACTGGTATTATACTTCAGATCAAATCAGTACTCATGAAACTTTACTACTATGTTAAATAAGAGCTGATATAGTCAATATTTAAGATTGGAGATTATCCTGTCCCTCAACAACCAATATAATAAATCATTCCACTATATTTTCCTATGGTTCCTTCAATCTAGTTGTGATTCCTACTTTTCCTACTACTTCATTTTTTTTCATACTTTGATATTGATAAAGAATATTTTTAGAAAATAAAGAATCACCTTTGAAAGGATTTAAAAGCCTGGTTTTATTTTTAGGCACATTTAAGCATATTTATCATTTCCATATCAATTGGAATTTGTCTATGCTAGTCAATCAAACCTTTGCATGAATGGTCTCTAGAGAGCTTTAAATAAATACTAGGTGGTAAACTCTAATGCAGATTAAAAAAAACAAAAACAAAAACAAAAAAAACAGAGACAAATAATATTAGTGAAAAGTCAAGTGGTTGTATGGATTTGCTTCTTGGTACTTTTATTTTATGCACCATAAAAAATTTGAACATCTAAAATTGTTTAGTCAGTTTTAATGACATAGAATGGTAGCTTGAGTTTTTGAAAATTCCTTCCAGATGTCTTAGTTTCAAAATCAAAATATTAACTTATCTTTCCTGATACCTATCCTTTCAAGAATATGTGTATATACATACACACACAAATATGCATGTATTATATATATGATGTATGTACATATAAACATTTGTATGCACGTATAAAAGTTTATCTCATTTGTATTACTAGAGCTTTCAGTTATATTCAAAATCTACACAAAAGGAAAAAAAATGATATCTTTTTAAGGTTGCTTTCTTTTTCCTCATTGTTGGAAATTTTTTGTATTTATCATCGTTAGGGATCCTCTTGCAACATTAGGATAGCCTTGCAGAAAATGAATTTATGTCTATTTTGAGCTCCCAATTAGTATAGTCATGGACACATTACTATAATTAGTGTAATTCCTTCTCTTTGTGGTTAAAATAGTTTTAGGGGAAAAGCATGAATTTTAAAACATGATTATCCTAGAATATATTTCATTTTCTGTTAATTTTTTTTGTTTGTTTTGTGGAAAGGACACTAGATTCAGAATCAGAGAACCTGCATTCATATTCTGGACTTAACTTTTACTTTATAAGCCTTTGTCAAATCCTTGAACCTTCTGAGCTTTGGTTATCTTATCTATAGCATGGAGGTGAGGAAAAAAAAAAGATTTATCTGAGAGGTGATGGGGCAAAGTTTATAGAAGACTTGCCTTTGGAATTAGAAATATCTAGGTTTAAATCTGATCTTTTACATGTTAGCTAGGTGATTGTGGGCAGACCACTTAAACTCTCAAAGCCTTCTCCACCTAGCTCTCTAAGCCTGATCTCCTTACACAGCCCAACCTCACTTAAATTAGTTTCACTGTCATGTCATGACATCTGCTCCTTGATGTCATGGTCCTTTTGAGAATGAAATATAAATAACAATAACAACAAACTCTGTGATCTATTAGTTCTTAGTGATGTATTGAGGGAATCATATCCATTTAAACCATGAAACACTGGCTTGCTATTATTACCTATGTGGATCTGTGGTCTTGTGAATGTTGGTGAATTCTTAAAGTATTGTAGGTCACAGTGTCATCCGGTGTGAATCTTTTCCATGTCTTTCCCCCAAATCGACTCCTGGAGTCCCCCTAACATGTTTAGAGCATTCCTTTAGCTGGAATGGCATTGTATTGCAATGAATAATACATAGATTTTCCTTTTGATGTCCCTCATTCTTCTTACTGACCAGCATCATTTTCTCATAATGTTCTTTAAAAACTTACCTCTGGCAATTCTTTGTTGGTGATATGTGCCAGTTTGATAATATCCTTTATTACTCTCAAGTTCAGAGATTATGGGATTCCATAATTTAGCCATGGAGCATCACCTGAAGAATATTGTTGCTAATTACATGGACCATTGCTTCATGGAGATATTTGTATGTGATTTTCTAAATCCAGAACATGTTTCTTTTTTATTTATATGTCCAATTAGTTGTACATCTGCATTGTCCAGTTCTATATAGTTAGGTGGCACTAGAAAGAGAGTTGGATATTGAGTATAGAATTAAGTTCAAATATTGTCTCAGGCAATGGCTGTGTGACTCTGGGCAAGTCATTTAACCCTTTTTTGCCTTTGTATCTTCAATTGTAAGGTGAGGGTAATAATACTTATCTCAAAGAGCTTTGGGGAGGAACAAGTAAAATATTTGTAAAGTACTTTGTGCATAGTAAGTGGCACATAGTAGGTACTATAAAAAAGTAGGCACTTACTTCTCTTTCTCTTCCCTTGTGTATTGATGAATCAGCTCTTTGAGTTGCAAAGTTGCATATGTGGACATCAGGTATTTTTCATTTGCTTGGTCTTTGCTATAAGGATTTTTGAATAATTCTGCATCTTGATCAGAATGCTCTGCAATGTTCTTGTTTTTGATATAGTTAGCAACAAATCATCCACAAATGGTAGCATTTGGAAGACTTTTCCTTCCTTAAGGAATTCCTTTTTCATTTGCATTTTGTGTTGGACAATCTCAGTGATATTAGCAGACATCTTTGGCAAGCATCTATGTCTCCATTTTATACCTCAATTGATAGTAATACTCAGCAGATTGTCAAACAACATTATGCCTACTGTTCCTTTAAAGAGTCTTGTGTGATTTTGACATATGTATGAGAGGCATACTGGAGGAAGAGAACCTTTAAAGTGTCATTTTGCTCTCTACCACATCAAATGCTTTTGATATAGTCAATAAACAGGAAGCACAATAGAAGCTTGTGTTCTCTAGATTATTAAGTCATTTGGGTGATTGTAAGGTGAAGGTCTGTTGTTGAAGATAACGGTCCCAAATCCTACCTATTTCATAATACATGTGTATATATTTTTTCATATAGGTTTTTATAGAGATGAGAAAATAGACATATGGATTTTTAGTTATTGACATTTTTGTGACTATGTTTTTTTTTTCTTATTTGTGTTCCTTCTAGTTTTATGCCTAAATGTACTTTTATTTGGCATGCTTTCGATAAACTTTTTTTTTCTCTCTCCACTAGTTCTTGATGTTTTATGAGTTTTATCACTGTTCATAATGCTCCACCATTCTCTGTAAGATTTTACAGAAAAAAAATTATATTCAAAATCATTATTGCCTTTGGCTTCCATATCTCTCCATTTGGCAAGAATATTCAAGTTTTTACTGAATAGATGGGTTTCTAGGTTTTCTTGGTTTTCTTATTGTAAAAATGTTTTATGTTGGTTAAACTTAGGAAAGAATGACTTCTATCTTTTATCAACATTTATTATTTTTAACATCAATAATTTTTGAAGAATCAGTTTGCCATTGTTATAGCAACACATGTTATTTTCTTCCTATTTTCTAATTTTATATTTTCAGCTTTATTTCAACAAACCAGTGGTCTGGATGTATACACAGTTAATTAGCTCATTTAGAACTAACTCCCAGATTGGAGACTAATCATTTCCTGGATATGGATATATTTTTTGGAGAGGAACATTTTATGTCATGTCTAATTTTACCTGACTCTTTTTTTAAGATTCTAATTGTGATATCTAGCTATGAGACTTAAATATAGTGTGAATTGTTGGCTTCTCTAATCATGATTTTCAGTGTATATTTTCTCTCTCTCTAATATTTGCTTTTTCATTAAATCCACTGAGTTTTAAAATATATTTCAACGTAATTGGAAAGTATTATCAAGTCTATCTGCTGCTGCAGACTTTGGTACACAACCTTCTATTATCTTCTTGGTTGTCTTTTGCATATCCTTATAATGAATAACCACTACAAGATAACCAGTCTATGGATGTCAAAGCCCTCGGTCCTTAACAAAGCTAGTTTTACTAAAAGAGACCTACATAGTTTGTTGCTGGAACCTTACCCAAATCCTTTGCAACATGTTAGATCTTGCCAGAGATTTCATTTCTTTAGCTTAGCCTTGCAAACTAATGGGCAACACATGATGTTGCAAACTGATGCATTATTTCAAGCTACCTTCAGAGGCATCAGAATAGAATTTGTATGGGGAATTGTTATATGGAAACTAATTACTTTTGCTTCATTACTTCATTACTTGAGATATGTAGCTTCTTTTCAGGGGTCATTTTGAACTTTTTAATGTGGGAATGTATAATTTAAAGATGGAAGATAAAGATAATCCAATCCTGAAGTTCCTCATAACATTTTTTTTTGTTCCATAGCACACTCTGGAACTTTGGTGAAGCCTCTGGCTCCCTTCTCATAATAAAGTAAAAAAAAAAAAGTATAGGATTTCAAAAGAAACTAAGTATATCTCCCTAGTTGGCAATATATTAACAATTTCAGGTTAAGAATCTTTGACACACTCCAACCTTCTCCTCTTAAAATTAAGAAACAGTGTTTCAGTTCACTTAGATAGTAACTGAGTTGAGATTTGAACTCAGCCTCCCTTGCTCTAAACTTTATTGTTTCCCCCACATATTGCAAAATCTAATGATTTCAAAATTGTTTTAGATCACAAACTATATTTTAAATATATGGGAATGGAGTAAACAACAACAACAACAAAAAACACAACCACTGTCAAGGAACTTATATTATACTATGATTTTATCTTCAAGTTGTGCTCAATTTCTTACATTACCATATCACAAAATGATACTGACATTTGTACCCACATCCATTATGATTTTGGTATAGTTTGTCAAATCTGATCACATTATAGGTGTTAAAATCCTCCAGAGAATGGATTTAATTTATTTTTTTAAGAGTCAGGCTTATGGTAAAAGGTATATCCTGAGATATTCCACATTAATCATTGATTGGTGGGGTTGTCAATATTATGTTTTCCTTCAGCTGCTCATATTGATAATAAAAATGTTTCCCATGTGGTATCTAACATGACATTTTCTGGTACTACCACTGAAAGAACACCACTTGAAGAAAGCAATGACAGAAAGAATTTGCTTGATGGGGGAGTTTGAATGTGCCACCTGAGAGAGCCCCTAGATCTTTTTTGTCCTCATTTTGAAGGACTGGGACCTGAGCTCATATTATATAGACTTGGAGTCCAGCACATGCATTATCTGATAGGGTTGTATCTTTTCTTGGCTGATTCTTTTATTCTGTTATTGCAATTTCCTGTCATTTTGACCTCCAGATTTTATTATCACAATGCAGACTGCCTTGTGTTTTCCTTGAAGCCTAGCTACTGTAGAATGTCATGCACCATCTGCTTACCAGTGGAATACATTACTTCTGCCAACATGAGTTAGCAATTTCTTTTTGAGTAGTACTGAAGGTGTTGACTTTAATGAATAACTACATAGTTTGGCCACCCTCAACCCATTACTTTGAGTTCAATTCCATGTCATGTTAAAGTAGTAGAGATTGATCAAAATGTACCATATACTAGAACTAGATATCTGTGTATAATGTGCACATGTATATATGTACATATACACATCATATATATGTAAATTATTTCCTTAAATATTTCCTGATTACATGTAAATGTTTATAACATTAATTTTTTAAAATTTTGAGTTCCAAATTCTCTCCTGACTAACCCCTCCTCTTTGGGAAGACAAGCTATATGACATTGATTATACATGTGAAATGATGCAAAACAAATTTCCTTAGTTAAGTGGCTATCATTTTAATCTGTGTAGCCACAATGCCTTGCACATAGTAGTAGTCACTCAATTGCATTAAATTGAATTGTTGTAAAATTATGAACTAAAATTTACTATGAGACACCTTGTCTTTTTCTGTTTTGGGAAATTTAATCCTATTCTGGCTTAACACTTTAATTAATGATTAAGGTTTGTTCAACTCTAAAATATTTGGGGTACATATTCCTCTTTCTTTGCTCTGAATATAATACAAAACAAGAGTTTTATTTTCTTATATCCCTCCAGAAGGACGGGGCAAACCTTTTAACAGTATGTTGTGGGTCTGTCTTATTGTAATTGTTTCACATTTGGTTATGAAAGTGCTTTTTAAAAATTGTTCTTTTTGCTAAAAGTCTAAAAGATAAAAACATTAGAAAAGACAAATGTAACTCAGTGAAGATTTCCCATTCATGTTTGCAGGTGTTTCTTAATAGGTGATATCTAAGAATGCTGAAATGATTCAGGACTAGGGTAATGCTTAACATTTTCCTACTCCTACCAATTTGTGCCTTTTTCATTGGAACTGAGTAAAGAAATCATATGGCATCAATAATGTCTTTCACCTCTACAAATTTTTTTTTCTAAGAAGAGAAGAAAGCAATTTCTGAAATGCCTATTTTCCCTAATTACAAGACTTCTCAGTAGTTTCTTGCTATTTTTTCTTGTAGTTTGAATAAAATTTTAATTCCATTTATGAGGGGAAAAAAGCCCTTCATAATTGTCTTGCCTGCCTCAATGAAATATGGCTTTAAAGACTTCTTTGAACATTGGTAAACTTTTTGATGAAGGAATGTTTCATCCCAAATTTCAGGATTTGTTGGAAGCCAGCCTATGGAAGTGTGGGAATGCTTTGATACTGCTATTATCTGCTTACTGCTTAGATAATCCAGGAAAAGATGTTGAGGTAGAAACAAGTATATGTAATTTCAGGTATTCTGAAATTAAAGGAGGGAAAAAAGGAGAGGGGGGGAAGAAGAGAGACAGAGACAGAGAGAGAGATAGAAAAAGAGAGAGAGATAGAGAGAGAGGGAAGGGAAGGAAAAAGAGAAGAGAATTTTAAAAATTGTCATAAATTTTGTCCTTTTATTAGAGGAAACTTTCTAAGAAGATATTTTCTTGTCTTCTTTCTTTCTATGTGAACAAAACAAATATTAACAGATTTGCATAAAGTATCCTAAAGATCTTAGTGCACTTTTAAAGCTTTAACAGTAATATATAAAGAAAACCAAAAAAGTATGAATTCCTATTATGAACAGTATATTTATAAGAAATCTCTTTTTGTACATACACATGCACACACACATGTACACACACACACACACACACACACACACACACACACACACACCATTTGACAGATAGTAACAAAACTGCTCTGCTTGTTTCTCCTAACATTTTTTATCACATCAGACCATACTTTAAAGACTTAATATTATCTAATACAGGTCCTTAATCTGGCATGTAAAATCAATGAAATGATCACTAATCCTAATCCTTTCACAGATGTAGATCACAGTCTTCCCATCCCTAAATAGATGGCTTCATAAATGTCTTTTGCCCATCATCTGAAATGAGTACCTGCAGTATTTCCAGAGTTGAAATTTCTATTCTGAATTGTATGTATATTACATATATATATATATATATATATATATATATATATATATATATATATATATATATATATATAGATAGATAGATATAGTAGATATATATATATATAAATTCAGAATAGAAATTTCAACTTTGGAAATACTGTATATATATATATATATATATATATGTATATATATATACACATATATATGTAATATACATATATATGTGTATATATATATACATATATATATATATATATGTAATATACATATTTTATGTGTATGTGTATAAATTAGACCAGAAAAAAAATAAATTTTAAGTGAAACTAAGGCTTTTCAAATTGACCTATGTTTATGCTTCTTTCTATCCCTCCCTCTGTTAAAGCACAATTTTTAAAAATCCAATTTTGAATACATTTATTATATATTTTGATTGATAGTTGGTGAGTAGAAGCAGCATGGTATTCAAGAAAGAGCATTGAATTTGGAGACAGGTCAGATTTGGAGACAGATCAGATTGGCTAAGATGCCAGGAACAAATAATGATGAATGTTGGAGGGGATGTGGGAAAACTGGGACACTAATACATTGCTGGTGGAATTGTGAAAGAATCCAGCCATTCTGGAGAGCAATTTGGAACTATGCCCAAAAAGTTATCAAACTGTGCATACCCTTTGACCCAGCATTGCTGCTATTGGGCTTATATCCCAAAGAAATACTGAGAAGGGGTAAGGGACCTGTATGTGCCAAAATGTTTGTGGCAGCTCTTTTTGTAGTGGCCAGAAACTGGAAGATGAATGGATGTCCATCAATTGGAGAATGGTTGGGTAAATTATGGTATATGAATGTTATGGAATATTATTGCTCTGTAAGAAATGACCAGCAGGAGGAATACAGAGAGGCTTGGAGAGACTTACATCAACTGATGCTGAGAGAAATGAATAGAACCAGAAGATCGCTGTACACTTCAATGTTCTATGAAGATGTATTCTGATGGAAGTGCATATATCTTCAACATAAAGAAGATCCAACTCACTTCCAGTTGATCAATGATGGACAGAAACAACTACACCCAGAGAAGGAACACTGGGAAGTGAATGTAAATTGTTAGCACTCCTATCTATCTACCCAGGTTACTTATACCTTCAGAATCTAATACTTAATGTGCAACAAGAAAATGGTATTTACACACATATATTATATCTGGGTTATATTGTAACATATGTAAAATGTATGGGATTGCCTGTCATCAAGGGGAGGGAGTAGAGAGAGGGAGGGGATAATTTGGAAAAATGAATACAAGGGATAATATAAAAAAATTACTCATGCATATATACTGTGAAAAAAAATTATAAATAAAAAAAAGAATTTGGAGACAGGTGATTTTTATTCTAGGTATGTTTTTGCCATTAGCTGATGAAACTGAAATACTACCAGCATCTTCTATTCCTCTTTTCCAACACAGTTATATTCCTTCTCTGATAACTAATTCCCTCTTATCAGATGGGAATATTTTAGGTCCAAGAGGCTGGCCCAGTAATGCAGTGATAGAAATAAGGCCCCTGGCAGGAAAGATATTAAAATCTGACTTGAGCAGTTACCCCTTAGCCTACCCTAAGTAACCTAAATCAAATCCCCTATCTCTAAATTAATGAACACTGTCTGTGAACTGCCCGGTTGCGAGACTGATCAGATAATATCAGAGTTGTCATTAAAGCTGGGTAGAATGTTGTCAGTAGCATTCATTCTCCACAATGCAGTGCTTACAATTTTCATTGCCACTTAGTTGAAGAAGTGAATTGTATTTCACATTCCCACTTAAAAAGCATGTATGTCAGAAGAACTGTATTTTTCCCCTGCTTCTATTGTGGACTGACTGTAAAAGCCTTAGTCAGGACACTTAACCTCTTTCTGAAGTTGTACTCCTTTCTAGACTAAAACCTGCCCCTTCTACACTGACTTGTCATGAGGAAAATGGAATAATTAAGAGATCCCATTGAACAAAATATATCATTCACTTTTACCTTTAAATACTTACTTTTACCCTTCTGAAATTTCACAGTGGAAATGTAAATTAGTATATCTGCCTTGATAGGGACCTCAAGATATGGTGGGAAAAGCATAAGATTGAAAATCAAGAAAACTGATTCTTCCCTGAGATTTGCCTGTGTGGCAAATTCTTTTACTTTTTTTTTTAATCTTAACTTTACTGATTTATAGCATTGGACAAAGACAATATCTAAGATTTACATTGAAGAATTTTAAGAGGGATATACATGGTAATAACAACAATAACAAATAGCATTTATTATCCAAGCATTATCTTAAGTGATTTATAATTATTGTCTCATTTGATTCTTACAACAGCACTAGGAAGTAGGGGGCTGTTGCCATCCCCTTGCCCAGAGTCACACAGCAAGTAAGTTTTTGAGGCCAGACTTCAACTCAGGTTTTTCTTTCTCTACATCAGGTACTCTTATCTACTGTACCACCTACCTGTCCCATACATGAAATAATCTATTACATCCTCATTATTTTCTTTTAAAAAATGTATTATATGTTATGTGCTAGTAACAAAATTGCAGTTTTTGGGTCTGTTATGAACGTATTTTTGTTTTCCAAGTATTTTAAAATGTTTTTGTGAATTTGCTGTCTCCTCCCCTTTTTCATTTCTATTACTATTCACTTAGTCCTTCCCTACCTTCTTTTCTCAATCCCCACTGCCTTGTAATTTTAAAAAGTGGAATATAGTCTAGGAAATCAAATCAGCATACTAGTCAATCTGAAAACTTAAGTATTGTCCTGTGTCTCTGGTCCACCACTTCTCTGCCAAAAGCTAGGTGAAATGTTTTATCACTTGTATGTGAAATTGTG
This sequence comes from Sminthopsis crassicaudata, assembly GCF_048593235.1. Classification (NCBI taxonomy): domain Eukaryota; kingdom Metazoa; phylum Chordata; class Mammalia; order Dasyuromorphia; family Dasyuridae; genus Sminthopsis; species Sminthopsis crassicaudata. The sequence continues at coordinate 79,039,738 of NC_133619.1, read as the reverse complement.
AATGATATCTCTATTGATTGGAACTCAGATCAAAGATGATTTTCTTGTGTGGCCATCATAAAGTGTTCTCTAACTTTTCTGCTCATTCCACTGTATAGTAGTTTATATAGTTCTTCAGTAAGAGAATCATTCAACAAAAACTAGGTAGAAAGGATCATAAAAATAAAATAGGTTTGACTGTATAAAATTTATAAAGCTCTTGTATCAGTTTATAAGCATTTGTTATGGGCATAGCATTGTGCTAAGTGCAAAAAATGCAAATAGAAGCAAAAGTAAAAAATCTCTGACATGAAGATACATTTTAATGGAGGAAATAGAAAGAATAATTTATGCAATGATTTTTGTTGTTGGTGGTCATTTCAGTCCCATCCTACACTTTGTGATCCCATTTGTAGTTTTCTTGGCAATAACACTGGTATGGTTTGCCATTTTTTCTTCATATCATTTGACATATGGGTGAAATTATTTGCTTCCTGACTAAATGCTTTAGCACTGTATTAACTAGACCACCTAGCTAATCAAAACAATGATTACCACCCTATATATGGGGAAAAAAATTAAAGGAAGTGAACAAATTAAAAAAAAAAACACAACTATACAAAGAATTGTTTTAAAATAAATTTCTTTATGATTAATTATCAGTAAACGTTTGATTTGTTTATGTTTTGTATACCTTTATACCCAGAGTCATGTACAGATTTCTATGGAAAAAGGGGTCATGGGTGTAAAATTTTAAAAGCCCTTGTATAGATTTTTAGTTGCAGTCACCAAAGCTGCTGTTTTTGTTTGCTGTTGTCATCATCGTTATCATCATGATTGTCTCTGTCCACATTAACATCATCTTCATCTTAAAATTCTTCTCACTCTTTAAAGATTGTTATGTAAAGACAAAAGGTTTCTTACAGACAGACATGTATATTTGAATGATTAATTATATCCATTCCTATATAGGCAAACAGATAAACAGTACTGCCCTTGCATCAGATTCATGTGTTCTCCCTCTCACTCCCCAAAACTAACTGTCTTCTTTATAATATAATTTGTAAACAAATTAACTGCTTCTGTTTCCTTTTTTCCCTCCTGAACAGTATTGCCCCCCCCCACCTAAACCTGACATCCAATGATTTTGTCACTCTCACCCTAACATCAGAAAAATTGGAATTTTACTACCTAAATTTCATTGGGAACTTCTGTGTAATTGATATATGGGATTTTAAAATAAGTATAATAATTTGATAACTTTAACCAATGATTCTGTTTTTATTTGAATATATGTATCCTTATGAAGTATCTTTTATACAGATATGACTTCTGTGAAAACTAGGTATTGAAATAAACTAAAATGAAAACCAAGCGTTCATATTGCTGTATCACAGTCTTAAACTAAGATTTTTAAAATAATGAAGTGCAGTCAATCACATTGTTCTCATTGATTAATTTTTTATGTAAAACCAAAAGAAATTTTTAGTTTCATCAAATAAAAAATTTTAATATTTTAATCTTTATATTGTATTTAAATTTTGTTTTATAATACATAAATTATATCAGTATAGTTTCTATATATAATGTATAAACAATTATCATATATACATTACTCTTTTTTAATTGTAATGCATATTCAAAAAATTTTGGAAAGTATTAGTATAAAAACTTAATAGTCTTTGAAAAATAGAGTATTAAGATTTAAAATTTTCAAACAAATCATTTACTCAATAAAAATGTATTAAATGCTTACTATGTGCCTGGTGCTACAGTAGGAGTTGCATATACAAGAACAAAGAAGGAACCCTTGCTACTTATAGCAGAGGTATCATGGCATATGTATATTAGATCAGCAGAGAAGAGACTGTCATAATACAAGTATCAAGAAAGGAGGATCTGGGAAGTTCTCTAATGCTGGATGATCAAAGTAAAGATTATTAAGCAATATTTGAAATACAGAACAGTGAGAATGAAGGTAAAGGAATAAGGCAAAAACAAAAATGTGATTAAGGGCAGGCTCTATTGAATCATACAATGACATCTTTTGATTAAATAATTTTGATAGACAGATAAATGGGAAAAAAACTACATTCTTATGCAGTTTCTCAACAAGCAAGTGCAAGGTAGTAGATTATTAAGGATGTGCTTTCCAGTAGTTTCTCAGGTAAATTCAGAGACAGAAGAATGAGAGAGAGAGGGGAAAAAAAAACACCATGAAAGAAGGTATGGTCATGTACAATTTAAAATCTCTAAATCAAAGCTTATCTTTTACCCTAGTCAATTGTAAAAAAATATATATTTCTTAATAGAATGGATTAATTGATCCTGTTATTTAAAAAAAAAAAGCCTTCTTGACTAGTGATTGCTTCATTCCTTTTGTTTCTAATACTAACACTTAGCATAGTACCTGGCACACAGAAGGAGCCATAAATACTTACTAATTGGTTGATACAATGGAAAAACTTAGATTTTGGAAAGTCTATAACCTAATGATCTTACATCATCAAAAGGAGTCTCCAGATCACAAAATTCTTTCTTATGATTTACATATTGCCTTGAAAAAGCCTCCCAACTCTGCAGTTTTTAATGGAACATTACATAATTTGGTAACAAGATTTTGAATATTTCTTTTAATGTTAATTATTTTAGTTAAATTAATTTTATTAATATTTCCCCCTTAAATCTTTTTCTTATACTTATAGCCAAATGAATACAAAATGCATATGTTTTAGTGTATTTTACTTTTCTACTTCATGTGAACCTTTTTTCCTTTTTTTTTATAATAATAACAGCCTTCATATTTGAAAGTACTTGAAAAGATAATTTTCAACATCCACTCTTACAAAACTTAGTGTTCCAATTTTTTTCTCTCTTCCCCTCCCCTAGAAAGCAAGTAATCCTATAGGCTAAACATGTGCAATTCTTTTAAACATTACCACATTTGTCATGCTGCACAAGAAAAATCAAATCAAAAAAGGGTAAAAAAAGGAAAAAGAAAAAACAAACAGTGAAACAACAAAAACAACAAAAGGTGAATATACTGTGTTGTGGTCTTTCTAAATGTAGATGGCTTTATTCATCGCAAGTGTATTAGAATTTGCCTGAATTACTTCATGTTGAAAAGAGGTCCATTAAAATTGTATGTCCATTAAAACTGATCATCATATAATCTTATTTTTTGCTATGCACAGTGTACTCTTGGTTCTGCTCACTTCACTTAGCATCAGTTCATGTAAGTCTCTAAATCTCTCCAGGTCTTTCTGAAATCATCTTACTAATTTTTTCTTACAAAATATAGTCCATTTTGCACAAACAAAAAAACTAATGCAAACAAGATTAGAAGGGAAGTAACAAATTGGGAAAACATTTTTACAGTTAAGGGTTCTGATAAAGGTCTCATCTCCAAAATATACAGAGAATTGACTTTAATTTATAAGAAATCAAGCCATTCTCCAATTGAAAAAATGGTCAAAGGATATGAACAGACAATTTTCAGATGATGAAATTAAAACTATTTCCACTCATATGAAAGAGTGTTCCAAATCACTATTGATCAGAGAAATGCAAATTAAGACAACTCTGAGATACCACTATACACCTGTCAGATTGGCTAAAATGACAGGAACAAATAATAATGAATGTTGGAGGGGCTGTGGGAAAACTGGGACACTGATGTATTGTTGGTAGAGTTGTGAAAGAATCCAACCATTCTGGAAAGCAATCTGGAATTATGCCCAAAAAATTATCAAAATGTGCATACCCTTTGACCTAGCAGTGCTACTACTGGGTTTATATCCCAAGGAAATACTAAAGAAGGGAAAGGGACTTGTATGTGTCAAAATGTTTGTGACAGCTCTTTCTGTAGTGGCTAGAAACTGGAAAATGAATGGATGTCCATCAATTGGAAAATGGTTGGGTAAATTATGGTATATGAATGTTATGGAATATTATTATTCTGTAAGAAATGATCAACAGGAAGAATACAGAGAGGCTTGGAGAGACTTACATCAACTGATGCTGAGTGAAATGAGCAGAACTAGGAGATCATTATACACTTCAACAATGATACTGTATGAGGATGTATTCTGATGGAAGTGGATATCTTCAATATAGAGAAGAGCTAATCCAATTCCAGTTGATCAATGATGGACAGAATCAGCTACATCCAGAAAAGGAACACTGGGAAATGAGTGTAAACTGTGAGCATTTGTTTTTTGTTTTTTGTTTTTCTTCCCAGATTATTTTTACCTTCCGAATACAATTATTCCTTTGCAACAACAACAACAAAATTCGGTTCTGCACATATTTATTGTACCTAGGATATACCATAAGATATTTAATATGTATGGAAATGCCTGCCATCTAGGGGAGAGGATGGAGGGAAGGAGGGGGAAAAACTCGGAACAGAAGGGAGTACAAGGGATAATGTTGTTTAAAAAAAAATTACCTATGCATATGTACTGTCAAAAAAAATGTTATAATTATAAACTTAATTTAAAAAAATAAATAAAGGTAAAAAATAAAATAAAATATAGTCCATAACATTCATATAACATAAATGATTCAGCCATTTGCCAACTGATGGGCATTCACTCAGTTTCCAGTTCATTGCCATTACAAAAAAAGGCTGCTACAAACCTTTTTTGCATATGTGGGTCCTTTTCCTTTTTTTATGATCTCTTTGGGATACAGACCTAGTACAGACACTGCTGGATTAAAGATTATACATAGTTTGATAGACCTTTGGGCATAGCTCCAAATTGCTATCCAGAATATATTTGGATCAGTTCACAACTCTATCAACAATGTATTAGTGTCTTAGTTTTCCCACATCTCATCTAACATTCATTATTATCTTTTCCTGTAATCTTAACCATTCTGAGAGTTGTGAAGTGGTACCTCAGAGTTGCTTTAATTTGCATTTCTCTAATCAATAGTGATTTGGAGTATTTCTTCGTATGACTAAAAATGGCTTTAATTTTTTTATCTGAAAATTATCAGTTCATATCCTTTTACCATTTATATTGGAGAATTGGAGAATTCCAATTGGAATTGGAGAATTGCTTATATTCTTACAAATTTGAGTAACTTTTCTATGTATTTTAGAAATTATACCTTTATCAGAACACTTGGATGTAAAATTTTTTCCCCAATTTTCTGCTTCCCTTTGAATCTTGTCTGCATTGGTTTTGTTTGTACAAAACCTTTTTAAGTTAATATTATCAAAATTATCCATTTTGCATTTCATAATTTTCTTTAGTTCTTCTTTGATCATAAATTATTTTCTTCTTCATAGATCTGAGAGGTAGACTCTCTCTTGTTCTCCTAATTTGCTTATAGTATCACCCTTTATATTTAAATCATAAACTCATTTCAACCTTATCTTAGTATAGGGTTCATGTGATACATTTCTTATTGCCATCTTTTGTTTGAAAATTATAGAAATATTACAGTTATTGGTGATCATTTAATAACTAATAATGTCATAGCCTTCAAGATGACAATGACCCACTATTTGTAGGATCTACCACATAATATATATATGTATACACACAGACACACGTGTAGACATATGAATATGTGTATATGTATGTGTGTATATGTCTCTGTGTGTCTGCATTTCTAATTATGTTTTCCCTACTGGTGATATACTGCCATGAGTGCCACGCAGTTGTTCTCAATTTCTTTGGAAAGGGGAGAAAAAAAGGGAGAAGACAATTTATAATGATGGAACAGAATAAAACTAATTAATTCCTGCAGGAATTGAATCCATAACTTTATCTTCTTTCTATAGCTCTTACTAACTAGCAGTAGACTTTATTTCATCATATAGCTAGCTTTGCTAGCTACTTTTTTTTTTTAAAGAATTATAGAATTAGAAAAAAAATTCAGGTCCTCACTATAAAGATGAAGAAACTGAGACCTGATGCAATTGAATACCACATTAAAGGTCCCACAGACATTTAACAGCAAAGTAGACAGTCTGATATTTTTTTCCATAGCCTTCTTTGTTGCACCAGTACTTTCTTCCTAGTGCTCCTTGTACATTGATGTACATTGATTGAGACTTATTTGATTGCACTAAATCATTTTCAAAAATCTTATATTTTTATATTTTACAGTATAACTCCATGAGAAATTTGACAACTAAGACTATTATGTAATATTTTCTCTCCTATGAAATTTATTATTCTAATATCATGAGATATGTGGGAAATTATCATATTCTCTAATCACAATCACTTTTGCTTTTGGATTTAGTAGTCATTTATCAGCATGACAGTATGTTATAGTGATGTGCTGTGATTTTTATTTTAAATGATACAACAGAAATGATATTGCATTTAATGGCTGATTGGATTTCATGTTACAATTAGAGATATCCTGAGCAATGAGTAGTGGCCAATTATTTTTTAAAAACAAAATTACAGAACACCCACGAGGAACTCACTGCAGAAGGAATATTAACAAGGTATATTTCAAGTAAATATGGAGCATGGTTTTCTAATCATTGCTAAACTGTGTTTGCATTTATTTTGATTACATCAAACTAAAAAGTTTCTGTACAAATAATCTAATGCAAACAAGATTAGAAGGGAAGTAACAAATTGGGAAAATATTTTTAAAAACAAAGGTTCTGATAAAGGTCTCATTTCCAAAATATATAGAGAATTGTTAAGAAACCGAACCATTCTCCAATTGATAAATGGTCAAGGGATATGAACAGACAATTCTCAGAGGAAGAAATTGAAACTATATCCACTCACATGAAAGAGTGTTCCAAATCACTACTGATCAGAGAAATGCAAATTAAGACCACTCTGAGATACCACTACACACCTGTCAGATTGGCTAAGATGACAGGAACAAATAATGACAAATGTTGGAGGGGATGTGGGGAAATTGGGACACTAATACATTGCTGGTGGAGTTGTGAAAGAATCCAGCCATTCTGGAGAGCAATCTGGAATTATGCCCAAAAAGTTATCAAACTGTGCATACCCTTTGACCCAGCAGCGTTACTACTGGGATTATATCCCAAAGAAATACTAAAGAGCGGAAAGAGACATATATGTGCCAAAATGTTTGTGGCAGCTCTTTTTGTTGTAGCTAGAAACTGGAAGATGAATGGATGTCCATCAGTTGGAGAATGGTTGGGTAAATTGTGGTATATGAAAGTTATGGAATATTATTGCTCGGTAAGAAATGACCAGCAGGAGGAATACAGAGAGGGTTGGAGAGACTTAAATCAACTGATGCTGAGTGAAATGAGCAGAACCAGAAGATCACTGTATACTTCAACAACAATACTGTATGAGGATGTATTCTGATGGAAGTGGAAATCTTCAACATAAAGAAGATCCAACTCACTTCCAGTTGATCAATGATGGACAGAGGTAGATACACCCAGAGAAGAAACACTGGGAGGGGAATGTAAATTGTTAGCACTACAATCTGTCTGCCCAGGTTGCATGTACCTTCGGATTCTAATGTTTATTGTGCAACAAGAAAATGATATTCACACACATGTATTGTACTTAGACTATATTGTAACACATGTAAAATGTATGGTATTGCCTGTCGTCGGGGGGAGGGAATAGAAGGAGGGGGGGTAATTTGGAAAAATGAATACAAGGGAATAAAAAAAAAAAGAAATGAATGTGGTATAATATAAAAATTTAAATGAATTTGTAGGTATGACTCAATTTCCTTTTATTTAGCTTTTTGCAATAGTTTTAATAAAAATGAAATATTTTAAATAAAAATAGTTTAATAAAATATGTTAATAAAATATTGCATAGATTCAAACATTGCTTAATTCCCTAATATTTTTGTGAAGTTAAAAAAACAGAACATTTAAAAATGTTACAATGTTTTCCTGAACTTCAGTTTGTTTTCTTGTAGGTAGTTTTATTTTCCTATTAATTTCACAACTTCACAATTAACAATTGACAGTATTGGTCTTCTTTAAAAAAAAAAAATCTATCCTTGCTTTTTTATTCACTTTACTAACAAAGTAGATTCCCTCCCCCCCACCCATTATATAGAACTATTCAATAGGATCCAATTTGGATGTTTGATCAAGTCATGAATCTGTATTGTAAATAAATGTGTTCAGCTTATTGAACTGATTAGAACTTTTATTTTCAGTGTTTTATGAAATAACTGATGAAGAAATCTTCTTTATATAGTAGGTACTACTTAGAGGCTCAGAAAGTTGCCTGGGACATTTGAAAGGTCAGATGATTTGTCCATAGTCACATTTTCAGAGTGTTTTAGAGCAGGCCTTAAACCAAATCAAGGTCTAGAAATAATAATAATAATTATAATAATAGTATCTAATAATAATGGTGACAATGATGAGGTGTGTTAGTCTATGGAAAAGCATAGTGAGAAGTGTCTTCATTGTGTGAACACTGCACTATTTGAACTTAAGTATAGAATTATTAACATATTTCAAGAAAAGAAAAAAGATTAAGGACTTTGAGCTTGCACCTGAGGAATCCATGAAACTAATAGATGAATATGGTATCTTGATCTCTTCCAGCTATTGATTGAGCAGAAAGGTTTCAAAGAAAGGGCTGTGACAGAATATTTTGAAAATTAAAGGTATTTTGAAATCAAAGTTGAATGAGGACACATTTTTTGTTGTTTAGTTGTATTAGTACTATTTCTGACCCTATTTGGGGGTTTTCTTGGCAAAGATACTAAAGTAGTTAAACATTTCCTTCTCTGGAACTTTTTTATAGGTCAGGAACTGAAGCAAATAGGATTAAGTGCTTACCCTAGGGTGATACAGCTAGAAAGTGTCAAAGGCCAAGATTTAAACTCAGGAAGGTAAATTTTTTTGATTCCAAACCTATTGTTCAATCCATTGCTCCACCTTGCTACCATGGGGAGCATATTTAATTCTATACAATTGCCAAATATACAAAAACATTTTTAATATATACTTTCAGAACTGCCAAGTAGATGATGAAAAATTTGGTAAGTTACCTAACCCTCCCAATAAACAAACAAAAAACCTATGAAATATTAATAAAACAGTATCATTCTGAAGTAGTTATGAAAAAGATGAACATTTTCTTCATCATAAAGATGGAAGCGGATTGATAATCTTCATGTTCATGATAAATAGGTGGAAATGTAAATAAATCATTTTAGAATTCATTGATTGCTTTATTTAGCAAAAGCTGATAAATATCTACCACTGAATTTCTCAAATATAAGCAAAAGTGGTTACATTCAAATTCCATGATTAGAATCAAAAGGACTCCCATGGGTAATCACCACATGAAGTCAGCCAATATGTTAATAAACATCAAGCAAATGGCTCATTCATGCAGATCGTTTTGTGGAATCAAACATGACCAAGTCATTTGCCATCAGAAATTAAGAATAGGATTATTCTACCAAAACCTAAATTTGGAGATCAATGTAAGGAAGATAGAGAAAGTATAACATCTCCCTGTAGACTATAATAATATAGTACATACGACCTAATTATTAAGCTTATTCATTAAAAACTTATTCTCTTTTACAAACGATCCTACCTACTGTACAGACTTGTCAGATTACAAATATCCCTACTATGTACAAGAAAACAGAAACAACATTATCATTAAAGACTATTTTGGCAATCAATTGGATATAACAATCTATTAAAATTAAGAATTTTTTGCTAGATAATTTTTATTAGATATTAGCAATATATTCATTATTTCTTAATTACACGGGAGAAAAACTTCCAAATAGAGATTTAGCAAAAGAAATTAGAATCATATGGGAACAGAATGAGGTGTACATCATTCCTATTGCCCTATGAGCTATTCAAGTTGTACTAAAGATACTTTCAGTGAGCTTATAGAAATTTAGCTTAAATCCTAATGCTTTCATTCATTTTTACTTGTTATTTTGTTCACTTGTTCACTTGTGTGGTAACCCATAGAAATCAATAATAGAAGGATAGTGAATCACCTCAACACCATTTGTATCTAAATACTTTTGAAAAAATAAGAACTAGATGGTTAAAAAAAAAATTTAAAAAGCTGATTTATATAGCACCTTAAAGGTTTCCAAAGACTTTACATACATACCCACCAGCTGCTCTACATTGGACCAAACTCCATCATGTCCCCAGGAAACTTCATCACCAGGAAACTCATCATCCTGTGTGATGACATAAGCTTTGTACCCATACATCATTCATCCCCCTCAGTACTCTCTGTCCCTCTAATTGGACAAGGAACAAAAAACTTCTTGCAAAGCCTTCATTTAAATAAGAATCCCAGGCTATCCATATTTTTTATTTCCCACAGAGTACACTCTATTGGACTGGATTCCTTATGCCCTTATTTGATATCTTTCCTGATCCTCCTTTCCATCTTTCTTCATTCTCCATCCCTGCTTTTTAGCTTCTTTTTATATATTGTATTTTCCCATTGGCTTGTAAGCTCCCTAAGGGCAGGTGACCTTTTCCATGTTTTTATCTCCAGATCTTAATAAAGTACATGGCGCATAATAGGCAGTAATTTTTTTTTGACTGACATTCACTTTGACCTTCACAACAATTTTTAAAAATAGATAACATTACTATAGTAATCCCATTTTATAATAAGGAAACTGGGTTTCAGAGAATTTTAGATATTTTTCTTATGATTCTGGAATAAATCAGTGTCTGAGTCAAAATTTGAACCCATATCTTGTAAGCTCATTGTAAGTGTTTTATACACTATACTACTACTTTCCAAAAAGAAAGGGGGTATGCGATATAAACCCATAGCTACTCTTAATATTTGATTCCCAAACCCTGATATTCTTTCATATGGAAGCAGAATGTTTTAATTAAACAACAAAAATAAGTTGAATTGAAAATGAAATCCTTCATAATTGTTGACTTACCTCTTTTTTTACTCTCTTTTAAATGTTAGGGTTATTGAAATCATGTTTTGTCCCAACTCCACTCAAGCACATTTTGACTAAAGTTCTACCACCTAGTGCAAAGGAATTATTCATTTGCATTTGAAATTCATGGCATCAAACTAGAACCTGATTCCATGTATTTGGTATTTTGTTTCACTATCAACTCAGTGTCTGCTCTTAACAATGTCATCTGGTCCAACAAGAATTATAGCACAAAAATGATACAGAGTATATAGAGCCCTGAATCAGAAGACAGAGTACTTAGATTTAAATCTTGGATCTGCCTTTACTGTGTTTGTAGGCATATCACTTGACTTCACTGGGCATCAGCTTCCTCATATGTAAAATAAAGCATTGGACCTCTGGTGTCTTCCTCTTTCTGTGATCTTATAAGAGTTGATTTTTCCATTGATATAGATCACAGTCATTCATGCATCCTTAGTCTGTGAATTGCTTTCATATTTCTCTGTATTAGTGTAATACTTTGGTTATCCACTTGTTATCTTTTATCCTCACCACATGATTAGTACATCTTAACAATTCATGATCATTTCAAGAAATTGGAAAAAAGAAGTGAGTCAAAAATTCACATATTCCTGTTTATGACATGCCTTTGGATGAGTAGGCTTTTAGATTAGACCATTGTTATACATACTTTTTTCTTCCTCTCTCTTGTCCTTCCTCTTTCCCTCCCTCTGTTCCTTCCTCTCTCTCTCTTCTCTCTCATTGCATCTTTAGTTATGTAGATCCAAAATGAAGAGAAGAGTGGGTTGAAAAATCTTGGGAAAATGATTTATACCAGGAATGCAGGGCTGGTTCAATATTAGGAAAACTATTAGAATAATTGACTATATCACTAACCAAATTAACAAAAACCATATGATTATCTCAGTAGATGCAGAAAAAGCATTTGATAAAATCCACTAGATTGTATAGGAATAAATGGACTTTTCCTTAAAATGGTCAGTAGCATCTATTTAAAACCATCAGCATGTATCATATGAAATGGGGATAAACTGGAACCATTCCCAATAAGATTAGGGGTGAAACAAGGTTACTCATGATCACCATTACTATTCAATATTGCATTAGAAATGCTAGTTTTGGCAGTAAGAGAAGAAAAAGAGATGAAAGGAATTAGAGTAGGTAATGAGGAAACCAAATTATCATTCTTTGCAGATGATATGATGGTATACTTAGAGTAGTGGTCCTCAAACTTTTTAAATAGGGGACCAGTTCACTGCCCCTCAGACTGTTGGAGGGCCAGACTATAGTAAAAACAAAAACTCACACTCTGTCTCTGCCCCTCAGCCCATTTGCCATGACCTGGTGGGCCGCATAAATGTCCTCAGCGAGCCACATCTGGCCCACGAGCCATAGTTTGAGAACCCCTGACTTGGAACCCTAGAATATCAACTAAAAACCTTTTAGAAGCAATCCACAACTTTAGCAAAGTTTCAGAATACAAAATAAATCCACATAAATCATTAGCATTCTTATATATCACTAACAAAATCCAACAGCAAGACATAAAAAGAGAAATTCCATTTAAAATAACTGTCAATAGGATAAAACATTTGGGAATCTATCTGCCAAGGGAGCAAAACTAGAAAACACTTTCCATACAAATAAAGTCAGATCTAAACAATTGGGAAAATATCAAGTGCTCTTGGATAGGTTGAGTGAATATAAAAAAGATGACAATACTACCTAAACTAATCTTTTTAATGCTATACCAATCAAACTGCCAAGAAACTATTTTACTAACCTAGAAAAAAATTTGGAAGAATAAAATGTCAAGAATTTCAAGGGAATTAATGAAAAAAAAAAAAAAAAGCTAATGAAAGTGGCCTAACTGTATCAGATCTAAAACTATATTATAAACCAGCAGTCATCAGAACCATTTGGTACTGTTAAAGAAATAGACTAGTTGATCAGTGGAATAGGTTTGGTTCACAGAACAAAATAGTCAATGACTATAGAAATCTATTATTTGACAAACCTAAAGACCCCAGCTTTTGGGATAATAATTCACTATTTGACAAAAACTGCTGGGGAAATTGGAAATTAGTATGGCAGAAACTAGGCATAGACCTACACCTAACACCAAATACCAAGATAAAGTTGAAATGGGTTCATGATCTAGACATAAATGATATTATAAACACATTAGAAAAACAGGATAATTTACCTCTCAGATCTGTGGAGGAGGAACACTATTATTTTTTAGAGATGCTATTTGGTTATATATCTTGGAACACTACAACCTCTAAGGAATAAAAATTGAAGATGTAGGACAATCAAAGGACAAACAGTCCATATCTGTATTTAATTATGTATGATAATAGGTTCTTCAGAGACCCAGATACATTGCTTTTTAATTCTGAGATAGTTCATTTTATAATAAGCAAAATTTCTTTAGTAACTGGAATAAGTCCTTCTCTAGGAATAAGAAATTTAAAATTGTTAATGTTTTCCATAGAGATTTTACTTTACTTGGATATAATTTTTAAGACAAAAATGAAGATCCTACATAACACAACTAACCTTTATATTTTTAAATATAGATTCTGTGCTTCTCTTAGATTACTTGAATAACCACTGTTGATTTCATCACCAGTATCCCTGCTGTCTAATCTACATTCTCGCTTCCCTGTTATGAGAGAAGTTAATGGTCTCAGGCTTCATCCTAATAGTAGTTTTAGTTTAGCTATGGGAAGAAGGGGGACTTTCCATTAGTTGTTTCTCCAGTAAAATCCTGCTCTTATGCCTGATCTTTATGGAGGCAATCATAGATAATTGAAGTGCTTTGTTGATAAGAGAGTAAGCTCTGGAAGCAAGCAAGGAAGGGAGGGAAGGAGGCAGAGAGGAAGGAGGAAGATGCATAGTAGATAATAGTAAACAATCACACTGAGATATAAAAGGGAGGTATCTAAAAATTAATTTTGCTACAGATGAAACTATCAAGAATGCTGGATTTGGAGTCAGGAAGACCTGTGTGTGAATCTTCCTTCAGAGAGAAGGCAATTTGCAGAAGATGAAACTTTAGCTGACACTTGAAGGAGACTGGAGCCAAGTTTTTCATTGTTTGTTTCATTGGATTATGTAGGATGGAGAGGGGCATAAGTTATTTGTAAGAAGACCAAAAGGTAGGATAAAATTATGACTAGCTTTAGGAAGACATTGGAATTGTTTGAATTGGAGGTTGACATAGGCATTTGGAAGATCAATTTGACATCATGTTGAGGATAGGAGAGGGAAGAGACTTGAAGTCATGAAAGCCCACCATTGGGGTCCTTCAGTAGAGGCCAGGGTTGCATTGATGAATGCCTATCCCAGGGGAGTGGTGGCAATATCAAGAAAAAGAAGTCATCCTCAACTCTTGTTGTGTTATATTTTATTATAGGAAGAGATAAGGGTAAAAAAAGAAATTTTCTATTTAAAAAAAAAAAAAAAAAACTTTAAAGTCTCCCTCATGTTTATGATAAAACTGTCATAGACATAGACCTTTCTGTATGTATACATGCTTTTACATATGGAATATTGATTTATTAAACTGATAAGTGATTTTATCTTACTTAGGATTCTTTCTGAAAAGCTGTGTAGTAATTCCTGTCAGTTGTTCAAATCAGAATCAGAGCTAGAAATGATTGTGGGAATATATATGACTTTTGAAAAAAATATATTGGTTGATGTTTTTATGTAGTGAAATATGATTCCCTAGTTTAGAAGACAGGGTTAAAGGATCAAAGGAAAGGGAAAAATATTTTAAGAGAATGAATAAAGTTGATGAAGCACAACTCCCAATTTTTGCATATTTATTCAAGTATTAAATAATATTCACTTTGGTCAAACATTTCTACAACTATAAAAACTATAATTTTTTTTTAAAAAAAGGTTCCATCATTTAAATCCTTTGGAAAGAGTGCATTTAATTGGTTAGATATTACATTTTTAAAAATGAAGTATTGGTTTTTGCTTGGCAAAAACTTTTTTTGCTTTTGGTAATAATTCTTTAAAATTCAACCAATCTTAAAACCTCTCATCATTGATTCTTCCCTAATTTCTTTTTCCTTACCCAAATACTAGTTATCTTACTGACTGACCCAAATGTCCAGTCAGATGTAAAGTCACATTATCATTATTTCCATATTACTTCATATGTCTCCTCCTATTTCCATTACTATTGCCCCCCTAGTTCATGCTCTTGTTAACTCTTTTCTGAACTATAATAATATTTCTGTCCATTATATGTGTGAATAATAGATTTAAGTGTTCCATTCCTCAGATTTTATTATGTCTCTTCTCTGATTGACTGTCTTACATGCCTACCAACTTTAAAAGTTCAGACTCTTCATCTTGGCATTCAAAACCTTCACAGTCTGGGTCTAACATACATTTATAGTCTTTTCTTTCACTATTTTCTATGATTTAAACTCTTGCCAAACTATTCTATTTATTTTTCCTGGTACATGACTAGTTCTTCTACTCATGCCTTTTTGCTGAATACATAATACGTTTTTTCATATTTATGCTTATTGAAATTTTTCTTCTTCTATAAGTTTCCAACTCAAACACCATTCTCCCCTACATAAGGCTTCCCTAATGCTTATGATCAGAAGTCAACCCTCCAACCTTTGAACTCTTTATCGCTTTTCTAGCTCTTTTATTTCAGTTGCTTACACAATCTTCTCTTCCCTTGGTACATGATTGTAAATTACTTGAAGATAAGGATATTGGCTTCTTTATCATTTCCTCAGAGTCTAGTATCATGCTTTATACATAGGTGCTTGTTGTATTGAATAAAAATAGAATTGTTTGTCTCCCCAGGACAGTGAAGAGAATACCAGGGAGGGGAGGAATATTGGCAGAGCAAAATAGCTGTTTATACATATTGTGAGTAATCAGAAAGTTCATATAACTAGATTCCTTATTTAGTAAGTGGGAGGAGGGAGAAGAGAAGGGGAATGGAAAGGGGCTTACTGTACTCTATTAGGAACAGATGACAAGTGAACAAGGTAATGTGGCATTTAGGATCCTATTTTAAAAATTCATTGAAGAAAAACTATGACAGTTTCCCACACTTTTTTGTAATCCACTGGAGATTATGCTGGACTTTTAATCAGAAAACAAATTTAAATCTTTGTTCTATTAAAATGGTCAAGGCATTTAACTTTAAACACACTAAAAATATTCCATTCTTTTAACTTGATTTAAAGTATGTATTGAGTATTATTAAGGGATAACTTCAAAAAATATTGAATGATCATTATCATTTGTAATATTAAAATTTCATTTAAAATATTTTTTATTGAAAATTAGTCACTAAGCATTTGCTAAGATCTTACAGTGTTCCATGCATTATTATAAGCACTGAGGATACAAAGAGAAACCCTCATGCTTTCAAGGAGAGGAAGAGCTTACAGAGTAGTGGTGGATATAATACACGAACATCTATGTACAAAGCTGCATACAGGATAAATTGGGAATAATCAAAAGAATAAAGGCATTATAATTAATTTGGACAATGAAAGGCTGCCTGTATAAGGGAGAATTTCACTTTGGACTTAAAGAAAATCATAGAAGCCAAGAGATAAAGATGAGGAAGGCATATGAGGAATGACAGTGTCCAGAGTTGGGAGCAATAAAGTGTTTTATTCAAGAAATAGCAAGGTAGATGGTACTCTTGGACTGATGGGAGGTGAGTATAAAATATAAGAAGACTGAGAAAGTCTTAGCAAAGACCTGTTGTATTCTGGGAAAATCACTTTTTCAGCTTAGTAGAGGATGGATTAGAATAGAAGGAAACTTATGACTGGCAGATCAACCAACAGGTTCTTGAGATGAGAGATTGTACCCAAATGGTAACAGAGGAGAAAAGGAGGAATATTGGAGAGATATTGCAAAGATAAAATGGACATGCCTTGGCAACAAAATGGACATGGGGAAAGTAAGAGAGAATGAGGAATAGATAAATTGAGAATGACATGTAGATGGTGGTACCTTCTACAATAATAGAGAAGTTTGCAAATAGAGTGGCTTTTGGGAGAAAGAGTGTGAGTTCAGTTGTGCACTTGTTGAGTTCCGGTTGTCTATAGGATACAAGTTTGAAATTAGGCAGTGAGTATTTGAGACTACAGGTCAGCAGAGAGTTTAGGGTTGGATCAGTGGATTTGAGAATCATCATTCTAGAGGTAATAATGGAATCCAGTGGATGATAAGGAAATCTTTGAAATGAGGATAATTATATCACCTGCCTTCCTCCCAGAGTTGTTGTATCAAATGAGATAATATTATGAGTATCTGCATAGAACAGGAGAAATCAAATATGTGGCCCACTACTACCTAGAGTAAAATATAATTGGAAAATGCTTAACAAAATATAAATACAATAGAACATAGATAAAGATATAATGTGGTTTTCTAAGTCAATATGCAACTAATAAAAATACATACAATATAAGGACCCTCATTTTTATTTGACTTTGAGACCACTGATACAGTAGAAGAAGAGAAAGGGGTCCCATGAAGAGTACCCATAGTTAGTGGGCATACCATTGATAAAGATCTAACAAAAGATATGACTAAGCAGTAGTCAGATAGATAGGAAGAAACCTGGGAGAGATTATTGTCTTAAAACCCTAGAGATAATAGAGAATCAAGGAAAAAGAGGATGATCAAAAGTTTCAGAAGCTATAAAAAGGTCAAGAAAACTGAGGATAGAAAAAAAAGTCATTGTATGTGGCAATTAAAAGCTCATTGATAATTTTGGAGAGAGCCATTTCAGTTGAATGATAACATTAGAAACCATAATGTAAATCATTGGTGTCAAATCCATGATAGGCTACATTTAAGGTACATATCAACTTAGAGAATCCCAAATTATTATCATCTATGTATTTTTGTGTTTTTATTTATTTTCTCAAATGTTTAACTGTTACATTTTGATATGATTTTAGCAGTACTTGAAAGCTAGTTTGACATCTTTGTTGCAGATAGTTGAAGAGAGTGAGAAGAAAGAAGTAAAGGAGATACCTACATTTGGCTTTCTTAAGGAGTTTATCCTAAAAAAGGCAAGGGACATATGGAGGGGATAGCTTGGATGGATGGATGAAGTGAAGGACTTTTGAGGAGGGGTTAGATATGAGCATGTTTATAGGCAACAATGGAAACTCTCAGGAACTAAAAAAAAAAAAATACTAGGTAGTGTTTATAATAGTGCTTACTATGTGCCAGTCATTATGTTAAACATTTTATATTAATCTCATATGTTACTTACAACAACTCTGTGGAGGTGAAATTGTGTATCATGCTCTAGGTGAAAACACTGAGGCAAACAGGGATTATGTGACAGAATCAAACAGATAGTAAGTTTGAAGCCATAATTGAATTTGGTTCAAATCTGGTCCTGTATTCACTGTATCACCTACCTGCCTTAAAACAAATCAAAACAAACAAACAAAAAACCCAAACCTATTCAACTATTCTTAGTAATGGGCATTAAAAGATATGACATCAAATACTTCATAATTTTCATATTTCATAGCCATATTGAGAATTTTTGAGTCTTGACATCTTTTTGGACAGGGATGGATTCTTCATAAAAATTATTTTTTTTTCTTTTTAAAGCAAATATCTGAGATCCAGAAATGTCTCTAAGATTCACTCTAGCTCTCAAATTCTATGATATATTTATATATGTTTTATCTTCCAGATTATTGGATTATATAGAATAATAGTTTTAGAATCCTTCCATGGTTCCATAGCTAATATGTGATTGATGCAGGGAAAAAAAAAGTATCTTCAAAATCTAACAGATGAGCAAGCAGTTCAGGGGCCAAGTGACTTGAAATATATTTCCATACATTCATGAAAATGAGGTTAATCTACAGAATAGGCAGAAAATATAGTATTTGAAGGACTTTGATCATCATAGAATAGGAAATTCAAGTTCTCAATGTCTTATCTCTTTAAACTATAAATCATCTGCTGATGTAATTCATTTTTATGCCACATGTGGAATTATGTATTTCTTACATGAAAAATGACCAAGTCATTTTGATGAATGACATTTCTGAGACATCAGTCATTTATGGCCAGCCATGTCAACTTGTAGCTTCATAAATTTGTCTGTCCCATTGAATGTTTATATATCAGGAATCCATTCTTTATGAATGCAATAAAATGAATGATCATATAATCTTATCTCCAAATACATGGAAATAATATCCCAGTATTAATTATAGAAAAGGGGAATCTTTTTTGGTCAAAAAATGGTCTTATTTTGTTAGTTGGTATTTTAATGGAAATTTTTATATTTATAAGACTATATTTTCTAGAAAAAAATAGTAACAATTAACATTTTGTTATCAGTAATGAATTAAGGCAACCTTTTGCATAGTTTGGTAGTGAACACAACGTTTTAATTTTTAAAAACAACAACTAAGCATTCAAGATTCCATTTGATTTTAAAGAAAATTTTGAGAAATGGTTTTTGCCTTTTTTAAGTTCTGAAATCATCTCCCTTAACCCCCTTTTTAATAAATGGAAATACTTGCATCATAGTTGTTAAATGATTTTGTTGTGGTGAAACATTTTTACAGTGGTTTTCATTTTTGTTTCTTCCCTCCTTTTTTGACCCCTTAAATCCAAGATACACATTCAATTGGCCCTAAAGGGAAAGCCACAAATATGAGATAAACTCCTTTTCTTCTCATCTGCCTCCTTTTCCTTCTTTTTCCTTCCTTCTTCCATTCTTCTCTTTTTCCTTCTCCTCCAGAATTCTGGATTTGGAGCCAGGAGATCTAGGTTGGAATTCCTGCTCAAACACTGGCTGGCTGACCATAGCCAATCACTTAACTTAGAGTCTCAATTTTCTCATCCATGAAATGGCATTATTGTACTACCTACCTCAAAACTTCCTTGTGAGGAAAGCCCTTGTCATTACCCCCAGACATGTTGCCTTTGTATTCCTTGATTTTATCATATAATAATTTAGGGTCATCTATGGGGTCCACTTCCTTTACATAAAGTTATTTAAATTTATTGTAGGAATTACAATATTAGTCCAAAACGGTGGTATAGGATAAACTCTAAATAGCTGCTGTTACTAATACTGCTTTTCAGCAAGATTATGAAATCTTGAGATATATTTTCTCAAAGTATTTCTACTTTGAAACCTTGGTACTTTTTTTGGGAATAAAATTAACTGATGTTGAATAACTCAGTTCTAAATGAGATGAGGTGAGATCTCTCAAGACAATTGTGAAAATCGAGTAAGACTTCATCTACTTTAAGGTAGGAGTAGGCCTGAAGGTCCTTGAGCATTGACTCAAGGGCATACTTGAGTTCCTTTCCTGCCATATTCCCATGACATCATTTTCTTCCTCCTTCAATCAAATATGGGCAACTATGCACTTATTGGCCAAGTTTGATTTCTTGGTAGTTACCATGTTTAGAATGTAAGACCTCAACCAATGAGGATGATGGTCAGTGGTGGGAGGGGTATTTGTGTTAAGGACTTTCTAAAGTATAAAACCTGTCCAAAAAGGTGCCTCCTCCTTTTGATTGCTTGCTGGACAGGAGGGACACCCACTTTTTGTGAGAATGTGCAATAAACATTTGTTTTATTCCTAAAGATCTCTCTAGCTTTTTATTAAATGGTGACCACTCACCAGTCTGAGCCACACAGTTTTGGGGGCTCATCTGGGATCACATGACTTGGTGAGTAGGTGAACTCTTGGGTGCTAGCGGGATGGCATCCTGCTCTGATTTAGGCAGCCCACCAGCATCCAAGGGTTTCTTCTTGCTCCCCAAGATAAAATGGGTCCTTAATTCAATTAATCCCACCCAGGCCCTACAAGGGGGCTATTTGCATCACTAAGGAAGGAATTCAAAGGGATATCCAAAATTACCCTGTTCCAGAGCCCAAACCCTCAAGTCCTAAATTGTATCCCTTAATAGAAGTTCCCTTGTTTAGGGAGATATAGGTTACGTGAATGTTCCCTGCAGTGCCACAGAAGTGAGGTCCTTTAAGAAGGAAATGAGGCCCTAATCTTTTTACTTATGGAGAACTTTTGTCTATTTTGAATTTTTTCTTCCCTCAAGAGGAGAGGGGACTAATTAGAGCAACAGCTATGAAGGAGTAGGATAGGAGACACTCTCTAGCAGCAGGAGTTATCCTACCTGATCAGAAATACTCTTTAGTAGATCCAAATTGGGATCACAGTAACTCCATACATCAGGGAAGTATGAGGGATCTTAGAGAACTGATAATTATGGGAATTCAAAATGCAGTGCCAAAGGCACAGACCAGTGTATGACCAGATATCAGTAGAAAGTTAACAGAAAGTAGAAGGGTGGAAAATAATAAGAATCTTTCCAATCTATTAGAGGAGGTCACCAAGGTGTATGTTAGGAGAGATGATGATAAACCAACACACAAAACCAAAATCTTAGTACAGACAGTACAGGGAATTGCAAAGAATGCAGAAAAAAAACCAACAGGACAAAGCCCCAAAGAAAGGAGACAAATGTTCAGGAAGGGACAGGAAGCTTGCTGTTCCTGACACTAGAAAGCCTTTGAGGTATAGGGGATGTCAAAAAGTAGGGCATATATAAAAAGACTGCCCCCAGCAGAGGATGGAACAGCAGATATGTTCCCTTGTTAAGCTTGAGGACTATTAGGGGAATCAGGAATTCTTGAAAGACTCCCACCCAGAACTCTTGGGACCCCACCAGGAGACTCTTATGCTCTTAAAAGACCACGGGGGGGGGGGGGGGGGGGGGGATCAAGATCTTCAGTGACGTGTTTGCCTGAAGGGATTAAATTATCTAAGGAGATCTGGTGATTTCTGGGATTAAAGGAGAAATTTTCTTGTATATGGGAAAAAGAGAAACATTGGGCAGATTTCTGCTCCTCTCAGAAGCAGGAGTAAACTTGTTGGGGAGAGAGTTAATAACTAAACTAGAAATTATGTTGATTCCACATGGACTCAGCATATACCCCAATAGAATGGCACTCATGAACAAAGAAGAGCAGAGTAGGATAAACTCTAAGATTTCAGTGGGATCTGACAATTCAGGCAGAGCAGACAAAGTCCAGATAAAAATCACATTGAAAGACCCTAGGGAGTTGGTAAAAGTCAAACAATATCCAATTTCACTAGGAGGAAGGAGAGGTTTACAGCCTGTGATATAAGGCTTATTGAGAAATGGACTAATCGAATCCTGAATTTCACCCTTCAACATATTCCATATTTCCCATCAAGAAAGAGGATGGGAAATATAGGTTAGTTCAGGATCTAAGGGAGATTAACAAAATCATGTTAGTTCTCACCCTGTGGTTCCAGACCCATATACCATTCTGGGCCAGATTCCTAGTTCTGCTAAGTGGTTCAGTGTATTGGATCTGAAGGATGCATTCTGGCACTGCCCTTTAAAGGAGAGTAGTAGAAACCTATTTGCTTTCCAATGGAAAGATTCAGAGAATGGAAGGAAGCAACAAATGAGGTGGTGTCTCTTGCCCCAAGGCTATACTTAGTCCCTGAATTTTTTTGGTCAAATCCTTGAAAATTGCCTGGGAGATTTCCAACAAGTAATGAGAACTTGAGTGTTACAGTATGTAGATGATCTACTAGTAGGGGAGGATTCAAGGAAACACACCATAATTGTACCATTGATCTATTAAATTTCCTGGGAGGATTGGGGGTTAGAGTATCAAGAGAATTGCAGTTTGTGGAGAGGGAGATGAAAAATTTAAGCCATTTAATTAGTGAAGGCAGCAAGAGATTGGACCCTGCCAGAATTGAGGGCACAAACCCAAACCTAAGACAAAGAAAGACCCCAGGAGATTGGGTTTGATCCAATCCTGGAAGGATAAGAAGCTGACTCTGTAATTGGACAGACACTACCAGGTGATATTGACCTCAGACACTGCAATTTGGACCCAGGAACAAGGCTGGACACACCAAACCAGAACAAAAGTACCTGTGGCACCACCTTTATCAGAGTGAACAGTTGAAGATAAGGGAGACATCAAATTACATTTGAGGAGGGGGCACCTCCACTGAATGAGAATACAATCTCTGAACCCAGTGCATTGTAATTGTCTATATTATCACTCCTGTTATTATTTTTTAAATTACTTTGGGCCTCTTCACTTGTTTGGGAGCTGATATTTTTTCCCCTATGTTGTAAAAATTTGAAGAGATCTCAGTGTACAAATAAGAGGGGGGGACCGAACAAGATGAGGTGAGATCTCTCAAGATTTTTTAATGTGAAAATCAAGTAAGTCTTCATCTACTTCAGAGTTGGAGTAGGCCTGAAGGTCCTTGAGCATTGACTCAAGGACATACTTAAGTTCCTTTCCTGCCATACTCCCATGACATCATTTTCTCCCTACTTCAATCAAATATGGGCAACTATGTACTTATTGACCAAGTTCAATTTCTTGGGTAGTTCCCGCATTTAGAATGTAAACCCCTCAGCCAATGAGCATGATGGTCAGTGGTGGGAGGGGTGTGTACAATAAACTTCTGTTTTATTCCTAAAGATCTCTCCAGCTTTTTTTAAAATGGTGACCACTTACCATTCTGAGCCATGAAGATTTATAATAGCTGTTCAATCACTTAATAAAGAAGAATTGAACTCTCAGGTGGATTTCAAGGAAAGGGCTTTTGAAATAGTAAAGAACTATGTAAATGTGAGCTATCATTATAATTAATAATAATTTATTTTAGAATATAAAAGAAATACTTTAAGGAAGTACCCCTCCCCCATTTTATCATCAAGTTAATTCAACAAACATTTATTGCTTTCTATGGTAGCTATAAACTTAAGTGCCCAGAGGGAAAGGCAGTTTCTAGTCAAGGAATTTACATTCTAATGCAGGAAGACAAGAAATAAAGTAAAGCAAAAAGAGTAAGAGAAATCTGTTCCTGAATGGTAAAGTCCAGATGAGTCAGAAATGGAACCCAAAAAGGAATGAGGACATAGCTACCTTGTGAAGACCAGGGACAGGAAAATGTACAAGCTGAGGAGGTTGGAGAGTCAGTAAACTTCCAGGGGGACATAGTGACACAGAGAAGAAAAAACCTAGAAAGTCACAAGTAGGGCCCAGATAGATGAATGAAGATTTTAGTCTTAGATCTTGTTTAGATTTTGTAGCTTTTACTTTGTGCTGTTTTTAAAATTACACATTTTTAAGTTAAATGTCACCAATATTGCAAAGGTGGGTTTTCTAAACACAAATTTAAATAATTACTACAAAGGGGTGGGAAAAGAAGATCCCATGTTGAAAAGCATCTATGTGTAAATATATGTATATATAAACTTACATATACATACACATACATTACTATTTATTAAACATACTCACACATATATGTATATAAATAGTATAATTAGATATATTCATGTATATAATATGTATTCTTATAAGTCCTCAAATTATAAACAAGTAACTTGTTCTCTAGTTGTTTTGAGATTTCATCAAAAATTATACAGCTAAAAATAAATGAGATATTGGTTTGACTATTTCATAGCTTAACTTCTTTTTTTTTCTCTAATAGTATTTTATTTTTCCAAATACATGCAAAGATAATTTTCAACATTTACTTTTGCAAAAACTTATGTTCCAATTTTTTCTTCCTTTCTCTTTTACATCTCCCTTCCCAACATAACATAGCAAGCAATCCCATATAGGTTAAACATGTACATTTCTTTTAAACATATTTCCATATTCATTATATTTATTCTCCCTATGCAAGAAAAATCAGATCAGAAGGGAAAAACCAGGAGAAAGAAATAAAAACAAGCCAACAAACAACAAGAAGTTAAAATACTATCCTTTGATCTATATTCAGTCTCCATAGTTCTCTCCTTGGATCTGCATGGCACTTTCCATCCCAAGTCCACTGGAATTGCCTTGAATCACCTCATTGTTGAAAAGGACCAAATGTATCACAATTGATCATGACATAATTTTTTACAATGTTCTCTTGGTTCTACTCACTTCACTCAGTATCACTTCATGTAAATCTTCCCAGGCTTTTCTGAAATCAGAATTAAAGCACAATAATATTCCATAACATTCATATACCATAACTTTTTCAGCCACTCCCCAGCTGATGGGCATCCACTCAGTTTCCAGTTTCTTGCCACTACAAAAAGGGCTGCTACAAACAGTTTTGCACATGTGGGTATTTTCTCCTTTTTTATGATCTCTTTGGGATATAGGCCCAGTAGAGACACTGCTAGATCAAAGGGTATGCACAGATTTATAGCCCTTGGGGCATAGTTCTAGATTGCTTTCCAGAATTATTGGATCATTCACAACTCCTCCAGCAATGCATTACTATCCGAGTTTTCCCACATTCCCTCCAACATTTAGCATTAATTTTTTTCCTGTTATCTTAGTTAATGTGAGAAGTGTGAAATTGTACCTTAAAGTTCGTATAACTTCTTAATTTCTAGTAAATTGCTATTATATATATATATATATATATATATATATATATATATATATATATATATATATATATATATATATATATATATATATGTTGTGTGCATATAACAAATATATATGTGTATAGAAAATAGAGGCAGAAAAGAGATGGGGGGAGAAAGAGAGGGTGAAAGCGGCAAATAGAGAGACAGAGAGATGGAGAGAGGAGAGAGAAAATGAACCAAGTATTGTCCAGATTTACACTTTAAATCATTAATAAAAAACTGTGTTAAAAAAATGTCAAATAAAATGGCTCTATAGCACACAGGATAGGTATCTATGCAATGTGACAAGATTTTTCGATCATTTAATTATTCCACTAAAATCCAAAGTATATTAAAATAATAATTCACAATTGAATCATAGTTTAATGAGATGTTCTAGCCCTCTTTGAAGAAGCATGAATGGCAAAACCTTTAATATTTACTCCAGTAAAGCTTTTAGGCTTGTAATTTACTTGATATGTTTGGGTTTTTTTCTTAAATTTTCAGGTTTGTTTAGTGTTTGTGATTCATGACTTAAAAAGTATTTTTGCCTCAGTTGGCATAAGGAGGTTTATTTCAAAGACTGTAAACATAATTGGGGTAATCAATTTTGATATTAAATGTTAAGATTATGGCTTTGTTCTAAACCATAGAACAAAATGAAAATAAATGAATTTAGCCAGTAGTTATTTTTAAACAACATTTTTGGGGATTTAAAATTTATTTTGTTTATGCAAAAAAAGTTTTTGTGTGGAGTTTTGCATAATTTAATATTATTCCAAATTTACTTTGTGTATTTTAACCCATGATTCTGCTTCATGATTAGCTGAAGATTTAGAATGCCATAGGCTAGAAGTTAATCAATGAGAAATATAAACCAATATCTCTGTTATTGTTTTTCAACAGTATAATTTCTGATGTAATATCAAAACAATTAACAAGCTACTTAACTGATCATGATTTTAAGATTTAATTCAAGAACATCTTAATACACACATACACACACACACATTTCACTGGCATGGAATGAATCTGCTAGGAAATTGCTTTATGCAAATTTTCCCCCCAAAAGAAAGAAAATACTAATTGAACCTTCCTCTGTGCTATAAAACTTAGAACTTAGGAAATTCAGCTATTTGAATACAAATACATTTTCATTAACTAATTGATTACTATGGCAGAAGGTCTCTTAAAAAACAATTGCCTCTGAGAAGAAAATTCTCACTATATCTCTTTCTCTTTTTACTGTCCTAAAAAACCAACAAACCTATAGCTGGTGGGTGATGCACTAGGCTTGAAATCAGGAAGACCAAGAACATTTGAGAAGTGCTGGCCTATACAAAGAGTTACAAAATGTGTAATTCCAGGTCTGAGGAACTTTCATTAAGCCAGATTGGCTAGAGCTGGGGTGTCATGAAGGGCAATATCATAGAATGACTTGGGAAAGTAGATAGGAGAGTAATTGGGAAGCACTTGAAATACCCAGTCAAGGAGTTTCTTTTTTTATTCTTGAGGCAAGAGGGCACTATTAAAGTTTCTGAAAGTAAGTAGTGACATAGGCAGACTAATGCTTTAGGAGGATTATTTTTACAGTGTGGAAATTGGTAAGTAGAGGCTAGAAACATGGAGAATGATTAACAGTAGCCTCTAATTAAAACCTTTAGCTAATTTTCTCCCTGTAGTCTCTTTGTCCTCAGAGCAATGTCTATGATAAAACAAATAACATATCTCTTAAGTAAGTACTATATGATAGGCATTATGAAAGGCCTTTTTTTTCCAAAAGAGGGTTCTTGCCTCCAGGACCAATCGTTTTGGAATATAGGACAGTCAACCAATTAAGTAGTGCTCTTAGATGCAAAGGCAATTTCCTTTTCACCAGAGGCAGCATGTATATTTTTTTTTTCCTCCTAATTTGACTCAAAGTTAGAAAATCCTGGAAATTCCCCTTAATTTTGTAAAGGGAACTTACAGACTAAATACATTGCAAGAGGACTTTGCCAAATAAATCACATAACAGTTGTGTGTTTGGCTCATCACTGTTTTTCTCCCCTTGGGGCCATAAAATGCCTTGTGTCTCCCTATATCAATAGACTGAGCCAGTACAAGTGATGAATTCATTTCTTCCTAACTCTGTCTTCCTTCTACCTAACAACATTCCTGCCACTGTGTATCTATGGTCAGCTCTACAAATTCTCTTTAGATTGCAGTCTGCAGCTTAAAATACCTATGCCTTCTCAGGGCAAAGTAAGAATGATGCTCACAAATGAGCACCATTCCTGTTATTATTCTTATCATAAGTAACCTCTTCATCTTTCTTATTACTAATCTTACTGTATTCTTCTCTTTGTTGGACTAATATGTGCTACTTGTTTTGAAATACTCCTTTTGTAAACCTGGATTGTTTCACAACCCCTTCAATTTGATTTAATTTAAAATTTTTTTAAAATAAATTAGGTTTAATACATAACTTTTAGAGATAGTTTGACATTTAGTAAATTTTTACTAAACATATATATGGTAGAATTTAGTAGACATTGAGAAGGATATAAAAGAAGCCTACAATAGGTTCCTCTAAATATAAGAGAGCCTATTTTAGTTCTATAAACTAAAAGTTTATAATCTCAATGAGATAAGACATTTCACTTAATACCTAGCATTCCTATAGCACTTTAGTATTGGCACAATATTCTTTGTTTTGTTTGTTTATTTATTTATTTATTTAGGAACACATTGTTTTATGAATTTTGTTGTGAGAGAAAAATCAGAATAAAAGGGAAAAAATCATTCTGGATGTAAAAAGCATTTTCTATCCAAAGTTTTTTAGAATTGCCTTGGATTACTGAACCAGTCAGAAGAACCAAGTAATTGTAGTTGATCATTGCACATTCTTGCTGTTACCGTGCACAATCTGTCCCTGGTACTGTTTCACTCAGCATCAGTTCATGTAAATTACTCCAGGCCTTTCTAAAATCAGCTTGTTCATCATTTTTTATAAAACAATAATATTATATTACCTTCACTTAGCATAAATTGTTCAGTCATTTCCTGAGTGATGGCCATCCACTAATTTTCCAACTCTTTGCTACCATAAAAAAAAAAAAGAGCTGCTATAACATTTTTTGCACATATGAGTCTTTCCCTCTTTTATGACCTTTTTGGTTTATAGACCAGTGAATGGCACTGCTGGATCATAGGGTATGCACAGTTTTATAGTCCTTTGGGCATAGTACCAAATTGTTTTCCAGAATGTTTGATTTATTTCACAACTCCACCAACAATGTATTAGTGTCCTAGTTTTCCCACATCCCTCCAACATTTATCATTATTTTTTCCTCTCATCTAAGCCATTCTGAGAGGTGTGAGGTAGTGTTGCATAGTACACTTTGAATCTTTACAGTAACCCTGTGATATTATCCCCATTTCACAGACGAAGAAAGTAAGGCTAAAAGAGGTTAACTAAATTGTCCAGAGTTATAAAACTAATAAATGTCTGAGGCAGGTTTCAAAAGAAGGTCTTCCTGAATTTAAGACTAGCAACTTGCCAAGCTGCCTCTTACTTAAATGATCAGTTATTATTTCTGGTGAAAAGGCTAAAAAAAATTAGAGAAGAACATTGGAAGAATAGTAATTTGACTTAGACCTTTAAGTCTGTTTGATTTGTGCAGGCAAATAGGACAGGGAATGGAATTAGAAGCTTACCCAGAAAGAAAAGAATGAGATTTCTTTTTACAGAAGTCTTGTTGTTCCCTTGTTTTCTATAATCATTGGTGAATACATTTTTATTGGCATTTGATCTGGATGAAAAGCTGTTTATTTTAGAAATCATTGTAAGAAATTATGAAGGTAGTTTGAGAGACCATGCTTAAAGAAATTTTTCTAAGAGAAAGAAATAGATTTCAAAAATAATCATTCTTAAGAAGCAGCATTATTTTCCATATCTGTTACTAGATGTGAACATCTCTTCCCCACCCTTTTTTTATAGGAATTCTGCCTTCTCTACTAAATTAAGAAAGAAGTATGATCAAACCTGTGACCATAAAAAATAATTAAGAGAAAGACTACAAAAATGAAACTGGTATCATGGTATTGTACTTGTTTTTGAAATATCATACTTGCTATTTTCTTATTCTGATTTTTTTCATCTGACCTAATCTTTAAAGATTCATCAAGTGTTTAAGCATTTCCTATGAGCTATCTTTCCAGAGAATAATAATGATGATGATAGCAATTATATAATCCAAGTACTTTACAAATATTTCATTTTATGATTCTAACAATGCTAGAAAGTAGATGCTTTTATTTTCTCCACTTTACAAATAAGAAGACTTAGGAAGTTCGAAATTTAGTAGCACTCTTCTTATCTGTTAGGTGAAAAGTTGTTTGTTTCTGCCCTCCTCCCCAAGCTGCAGTGTTTGACTTAATGCCAGTCTGGGAGTAAGGGACTGCTCAGTAAAGTCTGGTATGCTGGATCTTTTAGATTCCAGCTGCATTTCAAGGCCCTTATGGTGACATCCATTTTGATTTACTCTAGCCTGAATTTTTATACCCACCTGGAGAGCTACCTAAAAGCAACTGATTCAGGATATGTGGTTAATAGAATAAATTGTCTAAAATAAGGATGATTTGGGATTGGTCTGCACCTGATGGATGCTCTCAGATCTTCTCATTCTAGAGTTGGTAACATTCTAGTCACCTTTTTAGTGTTTTCTAAGTTGCAATACTATGAAGAAAGCTTAAATATGAAAAATATTTAGCACCCATTTCTAACCTACTTCATTTTCAAAATTTTCTTTTTAGAGAGAATCAAAGATTTAGATTTAGAGTTGGAAAGAATTTCAAAAGTTACATAGTCTATCTCCCATGTTTTATGGAGGAAGAAATTGGGGTGCCTGAGTGATCTTCTCAAGATCACAGAAGTAAGAATAAGCAATAGGAACACAGATCATCTCAGTATTGAAATATGATAAATAGCAGCAATTTTTATCTGTCCTTAACATCATGTGAGGGAGAAAAGTCAGTAACCTTGAGGCAGTTTCACCTCATGTTTGCCAAATAAGTTTTACTCAAAGTTTGCTTTCACTAGGATGCGCACATAAGAATGAAGGATAACACCTGGATTCTTAAAGAACTTTTCCATATGGTCACCTCTGCAAGTATATGGAAGTCAGCAGAAGAAATACTTCAAGGACAAGTTTGAGGCAGGGATCTGAAGCATCGTCACAGAACCATTGACATCTGGGAAGTGACAGTGGCTGACAGACCATGTTGGCCTAAACAGAAATAGGAATGGCCTGGCTCCGTTGGAACACAAATGTCACGCTGACTTTGAGGCACCGAAGTAGAACAGCAAATAGTGGCAGCCTGTGCAAACAGTGGCTATTATCATTTACTAAAGGACAGATTGAATGTGGCAAGGACTTCAGGTCGCCTCTCAGCCTATCCAGCCTGTCTTGTACACCTGAGAAGTGCTCTTGTCAGCAAGAGCAGATTTCAGGGAGAAGAGGTATGGAGGTGTGTGTTTATTCACATGTGTGAATGTTGCATGATGACATTTGCAATATTTTGAAATTAAAGGTTGCTCTAATAGGGAAGAATAATTCAGTGTCAGTATACTTGGGAGTTTGTAAATATGTTTTTGTTTTCATGAGGCAATGTGGTGTGGTCTAAAAAGTTCTTAATTTGATGTCAGAGCATCTGAATTCAAATTCTAGTTCTACTTTCTGCCTATGTCACCTTGGGAAAGTTATTTAACCCTATAGATTTACATATGGAAGCTATCATTGAGTCCAGTATTGTCTATATATAAGGAAACTCAGGCACAAAAACCAACTTGATCAAGGTCATAATAATGATATTATTGATCGGGCTAATAAGATTTGAATCCAAGTTTTTCTGACTATTAAGTTCAGGTGCATATATACTACATTTTCTCCAGCATGCTTCTTTCAAATCATGAACAGTTGGGTTATGAGATCATATATAAAGCTCTTTCTGCCTCTAAATCAGTGATCTTATGTATTAATAGAATTGATGTTAGTTGGAACATGCCCTGGGACCACTCCCTGTTCTTATTAGTGTGTCTATTGTTTCATACCTATCAGAAGAGGTACAAGAAGTCAGGAGCTTAGAATCAGATCATCCCAGTGGAAATCTCAGCCCTTCTACTCACAACATATATGATTTTGGTTGGCAAGTCACTTAAAATTCCCAAAGCCTTGGTTTTCTCATCTGAACTAAATAACCTCTGCTTAATATGTTATCATCTGCCCATCCTCACTCCCACCTCACATCTATTATTCCCTTGTAAGTTCTTTAGGCAGAAGCTGTTTTTAAAACAGTGATTGCAAATATTTTTTTTAATTGGTAGTAGTTTGTGTACATATTTAATAAAGTGCTGAGTTGAATGAAAAATCTAGCATGTTTTATGCAACAGTCTTGGTAAACAATGCATTTAAGTTATTTCGGGGGTCTTATTGTGTACTTGATTTATTCTCCCATAGTGAAAAATGTTAGCAAGTTGTAATTTGCTAGTTTAGCAGTTATTGACAGTTATATACCAAGTATGTATTTCTGCAGATTTTCAAGAATTTTGTTTTCTGAAAATAAATGTAATTTGAAAATGGAATGCCAGAAGGAGTGAAAATCTATATTCTCCAGATCTTATCCTATGTTAAATCAAGATAACATTATTACTGTATTTCCATTCTATCCTCCCCCAGCTACCAAATTTAGCTAGAATTCCATTGATGTGGAACTATGATGCACAGATGCTCTTAGAAAAGAATAAAAATCTATAGTCAATATTTTCTTTAAAATTACAACAAAGAGTAAATATGTAAATTATATTTGAAATAATTTGTATATCTGATATCATTTAGTTAATTTTTGTTAGTTTTTTTTAAAACATATACATAGATAATTTTCAACATTCACCTTTGTAAAACTTTGTGTATTTTGTTCCTTTCCTTTCCCTCACCCCATTTCCTAGAGAGTAAGTAATCCAATATGTTAAACATGTGCAATTTTTCTATACACATTTCTATAATTCTCATGCTGCACAAGAAAAATCAGATCAAAAAGGAAAACAAAATGCAAGCAAGCAACAATTAAAAAAAAAAAAGGTGAAAATACTATGTTGTGATTCACACTCAGTCCCCATAGACCTCTATCTGGGTACAAATGACTCTCTTCATAAGAAGACCATTGGAATAGGACTCAATCACCCTGTTGTAGAAAAAGAACCACATCTATCAGAATTATTCATTGTATAATCTTGCTGTTGCCATGTACAATAATCTCCTGGTTCTCATTACTTCACTTAGCATCAGCTCATGTCAGTCTCTCCAAGCCTCTCTGAAATCATCCTGCTGATCATTTCTTTTAGGATAATATTCTGTAACATTCATATACCATAACTTATTCAGCGATTCTCTCATTGATGGACATTCACTTAGTTTCAAGTTTATTACTATTACAAGAAAGGCTGCAACAAACATTTTTTGCACATGTGGGTCCTTTTCCATTTTTTATGATTCCTTTGGCGTACAGACCCAATAGAAACACTGCTAAATCAAAGGGTGTGCAGTTTAATAACCTTTTGGGTATAATTCCAATTTGCTCTCTAGAATGTTTGGATCAGTTCCCAACTTCACCAACAATGTATTAGTGCCCCAGTTTTCCCATATTCCTTCCAACATTCATCATTATCTTTTCCTATCACCTTAGTCAACCTGAGAGATATGTAGTTACTTCAGAGTTGTTTTAATATGAATTTCTCTGATGAAAAATGAGTTAAAATATTTTTTTCATTTGACTCTAAATGGTTTTAATTTCTTCATCTGACAAATTGTTCATATCCTTTGACAATTTATCAGTTGCAGAATGGCTTAAAGTCTTATAAATTTGAGTAAATTATATATTTTAGAAATGAGGCCTTTATCAGAACCCTATGACATTTTCTTTGGTTTGGGTCTTTCCATCATGTCCTATTTAACATTACACTGCATTTTCCATTTACATTACACCTCCTCCATATACCTACTCAAGTAAATTTTAAAATTCCCTCAGAATAAGAGCTCTTGAACCTGAGAACTGCAAACAATTGTAGGTAGAGGATAGGGTATTCAACTGAGGGAAGAATTAATCCAAATATTACTTCACAAAAAAAGAGTAGAGTGAAATATTGTTGAAAAGGGTAGTTGGAACCATATTGTGAAGAGCTGTTAATGCTAGGCTGAGAAGTTTACATGGAAAGTTTTTGATAGGGGAGTAATACTATCTGACCTATGCCCTATATTATTTTGACAGTGTAGAGTATGGAGTGCCGAGTGGAATGTTCTTTCTCTGGATACATATGACACTTTCTATAACAAATCTGTTGAAATTGCCTTGAATCACCTTGTTGTTGAAAAGAGCCAAGTCCATCACAGTTGATCATCACATAATCTTATTGTTATTATGTCCAATGCTCTTTTGGTTCTGCTCACTTCATTTAGCATCAGTTCATGTAAGTCTTTCCAAGCTTTTTTGAAATCAGCCTGCTCATCATTTCATATAGAAATTTCATTACATTCAGATACCATAACTTAATCAGGAAGATAATGACATATTGAAAGTAGATAAGAAAATGCAGAGGAGAGGGTTTGGAACAGGGCCGAGGACCAGAGAACTAGGGAACAATTAAAATCAGATTAAAGAGAGATCAAGATTGAGACCTTGGGGAACGGCTTCAACTTTAGCAGTTAATTTACTTTTCTTGAAGAGAATAAGTTCAACAGAGTGATGCATTGCCATAATTGTATATGGGAATCTAAATCCAAGTTTATATATTTTAGGCCAATTCTGCAAATGACTTAGGGTCTATTTGTAAGTTATTTCTTCTGTAATGCACTGAAGATATAAAAGTTAAAATAAATAAATAAAAGAGCTCTTATTCTGAGGGAATTTTTAAAACTACTTGGGTAGGTATTTGGAGAAGGTGTGATATAAATAGAAAATACAGTGTAATGTGAGGTAGGATATGATGGAAAGATTCAAATTAAAGTGATGTCATGGAAACTTGGTATCTTGGAACCTGAGATCAGATCCTAGCTATTCCACTTAGAACCTTTCCAAAGTCATTTTGGAATGACTTTGACAAAAATCTATTATTAATGTACAAGCAAACTAGTTTGAATTACTGTTTCTTTTTTATATTAGTTGCCATATGCTTGAATATAAGACAATAGAAACAGAAAATGTTTTTGTTTTCTCTAAGAACAACTAGCTTTAGCAATCTTCCCCAGAAATCTGAATGTGATGCAATATCAAAACATGGAAATAACCTTAGATTCTTGAAGGTTCTGTCAGGGGAAGACATGGCAACCTAGACATCAAATGTGCTTTTTTAATACAACATTTAATATCATTGAATACATAATTTCCATATATGTGTATGTATGTGAGTATATATAAATGGCAGGAACATTGGAGAAATATACTTAAGGCTTAGTAGGATTGATTTAGTCCCACAACAAGATGTTAACTCAGTGAATGGATAAGACAATGGTTATCTAGTTTAACATGTGAGTTCTCTAATTCAGTATGATTAATTTAATCTTACAACAAATAATGGTTCCCTAGTGATATAATGATTGGTTTATACTCAGTATACTGTAATGATGTATTATAATAGAGCATATAAACTGGAGACAATCTCAGCCAGAGAGAGACTTCAAGATAGAGACCATCGTGGTGACTCTCCTGCACTTTGAGAGAGAAGACTTGACCAGCCTTCTGATGGCTCTCCTGCCTTCATCACTTCTCCACTAAAAGACCAAGGACTTGGGGTGGTTCCGAGATCCTCCAGAGAGCTGGTCTGAACACTATATTTTAATCTACCCTGGAGTGGGGGCTCTAGAAAGCAACGGTATGTTTTGTCACCCCAACTTAAGGGCTTTAGAAAGCAGGATATTACATTTGGATGTCCAGACTGGTGACTGGCTGATTGGCTGAAACTGCTGACCCAAACTGGGAGAGATTAAAGGAGACAATAAAGACTTTTGGAATTTATCCCTTACTATTCTCGTGGTGATTATTCTGCTGAAAACAAGGCTGTTTCTAAAATTTTTCTCTAAAATTCAATGTTCTCTGGGAACAGACTTCTTGGAGGGCTTTGGGGGGCAGCCTTCCTTTCAGTTCTGTAATCACCCCAAATGCAGGCAGGAGTTAAAGTCCAAATCCTTTATTGTTTCCTTCAAAGGCTTCTTTCTTTTTCTTGGGCCTGATTAGCTTTCTTAGAGTCCTATCTCTTTCTGAGAGCTTCTGCCATTAGTCCTTTGCCTCTGCCAGCTTCTACCTCTAGTTTCCTCTGAATGAGCCTCTAGTGGGCCTGTCCTTCCTGGCCCTGAGACTTCCCCCTTATATGCTCCACACTGAGTATATATCAATCATTATATCACTAGGAAACCATTATTTGTTGTAGGATTAAATAAATGCTAAACTAGAGTTAACCATTGTCTCCTCAATTCCACTTAGTACCTTGTGTCAAGTTCTGGCTCATAACATCTCCTTGTAGGATCAGATCAATCATATTAAACTATGCTAAATTAGATAATTATTGTCTCTATCAATTCCACTGTCTTAGTACCTTGTAAGAATCCTAACAGCTGTTCCCAAGACCTCCAAAAAGCAAACTAGGACATTACAGGTATATATATATATATATAGATAGATATATATATATATATAGATATATATATATGTGCGTGTGTGTGTGTCTGTGTGTGTATATATATATATATATATATATATGTATATATGTATATGTATATACACACATATATATACATATATACACATACGTATATATATGTATATGTATATACACACACATATATATGTACACATACATTTATATGTATGTGTACATATGTATATATGTGCATATGTGTATATATGTGTATATCTTCTCTCTCCCTTTCTCTCTCTTTTTATCTCTTTCCCTCTCTCCATCCCTCCCTCTCCCTGTATCTATCCCTCTCCTCCATTCATCGATCCATCCATGACTCACTGCCATTCTCCACTATCCCAGTCCCCAACCCGGTTTTACATGAATAATGTCTTTTTATGTATTATCTAGGAGTGTTTATTTAGATTACAAATGGTCAGTTTCTATCACATTTCTATTTCTGCATTAGATTATTTATTATAATTTTGCATGTATATTTAGTGAAAGTTATTTGTCTTTACAATATCATTGTTATGGTATAAGTTGTTCCTTTGGGTCTGATGATTTCTTTGATTTTTAGTTATTTCAATTCTTCATGATTCCATTTGGGGTTTTCTTGGCAAAGGTCCTAATGTGGTATGCCATTTCCTTTTCTTGTACATTTTGCAGATGAGAAAACTGAGGCAAAAAGGCTTACATGACTAGTATGTGTGTGTAGGCCAGCTATCCAGTGTATAATTTATCTGTTTGGCTTTACTTTGCATCAGTTTATACAAATCTTCCCAGCTTTCTCTGAAGCTATCTCCTTTTTCTTAATTTTTTTTAGTACAATAATATTCAGTCCTATTCATAAGTCACTTTTTCAGTTATTCCTCAAATGATAAGTACCCTGCCTTAGTTTCCAATTCCTGACCACCACAAAAGAGCATAAACTTATCTTTATGATAGTAATAGAATGGAAAGGTATAGAAAAGGAACAAAGCATAAGACTTTCCTTTCTTCAGATCAAGAAATTCTAGGCCCCTTATCAGGGGATAAAGCATATCATCATTTTTGAAAATACAGAGAGAAGTCATTCAAGCCTAGCTGTCATTGAAGAATCATAAAATTACTTTATATTGTACTTTTTAAAAGTGGTATAAATGAAAATAATAAAACCATTCTTTGTGTTAAACCCTACTCTCAAACTTTCTTATACATCGTTTAGTGCTGCCAGAATACTTGAAACTTTCTAGATGTGATCTTCTATTCCCTGGGATTTGTAGAGTCTTTAATATTTTCAGATTTGTAGAATTCTTTGATATTTGGCATTTAGAAGAGGGAGAACCCCAATCTAAGTTCTTTGTAGCTTCCATCTTCTCTGTCCTGGAATGATTTGAATACTAAAAGTCTCCACAGGTGAGAAAGCATGGAAATGTCGGTTATTAGCTATTTAGGAAATTGTATAATGTTCACAAATGTGGTGCTGTCTGAGCTGCGATCAGACCTTATACCCTAACAATAGAAAGCTGTTTGATATTTCTATCTTGCCACTTTCACTGTCACTCATTCAGTAATAAGAGTTAACGGTTAGGGAGCTCTAGTTCTTAGCAACCATTCATTGTCCTCTTTGAATATTTTGCCTTAGGGTTGACAATATTATGGATTTCAAAATTGGTTCATTGTATTTTGGCTTCATTCATATTATTTGCATTTAGAGAAAACAATAGACTTAAGTTATATAGTGATTGTATTTATCATTGTAAACAAATAACCTGTTAAAATAAAATTGAGGTATATAGTCAATCAATGATAATTCAGTGCAATAAATTTAATAATAATATTCCACATGGAAAAATTTGTGCTATGCACTGGGGATACTATCCTCAAGGAACTTATATATTACTGGTAGATGGAACTATACAATAATGATACACTAATAGATAATATGTTGAGAAATATGTTAACAATTATAAGGAAAAGTTTGATGTAGAAGGGGAAATGTCAACTGATGAAAAAGCAGAAGATTTTTAAGAGGAAAAGGCAAGGAAAAAAAATATGTTTTAGATATGAGGAACAACATTCCACATGGAAGAATTTGTGCTATGCACTAGTGGTACTATCTTTAAGGAACTTATATTTTGCTGGTAGATGGAAGGATATAAAGATGTTATGCAAATAGATAAATTGTGAAGTGTGTTAATAATTGGGGATTATTAGGAAAAGCTTCATATAGAAGTAAAAATGTAAATCCACAAAAAAGAGAAGATTTTAAGAAGGAGAGGCAAGACAAGACTGTTTTTGGTAATGAGGAACAAGCAACAAGCATGGGAAAAGGCAAAAGAGATAGAAACTGTCTCAAGTTCAGGGAATAATTAATAGAGTAGTTTGGTTGGATTGTAATTGTAGCACGCTGTCGTCTCTAGAAGCTGCCGGATCACTCTCTGGGAGAGATCTGCTGTGTCTTCTACTCAAATCTCTCAGACAGATTCTTCTTCCTGTAACGAACCGTTGTCTCCAGGCAGTTGCTGTTAACTCTTGTCCAGAGAAGTGACTTCCCTTCCTGCAGAGAGCCCCGTCAGGCCTGATGTAATGCAGAGACCCTCTTCTTGAATCCTGCTCTGATCTCCTCCAGCTCTTATCCTTCTCCAGGCCGATGTGCTCTCTGGGCCCAGTGCTGTCTCTTTTATCTTCCCAGAGAATGGGCGTGGGATAATGCAAGGGCTTCTGGGAAGAACCACCCCAGCCAATGAGCTTGCCCCCTCTATCAAGTCAACCTGAGTTCTCACCTTGTAATTGTCCAAAAACCCTGAATTCTCACCTTGTCACTGTCCAGACAACCTGAGTTCTCACTTAGTAATCCTAACATCTCCCCCTTTCTTTTGATTTAGGACATAGGACAGTCATGACCTTGAAACATAAATCCATCAATATGGGAAGTATTACAGATAATTACATAAATTACATAAGCACATAGTAACATAGTAACATAACACATGCTAGAAGAATATAACATAATCAAATAATCATAAATTGAAAATTTATAAATGTCCATAAGTCCATTGTCCATTAGTCTCATCTTGTGTGAGGAAGTCCAATGATTCCTGCTGGTTTTTAAAGTTCTTTAACAGTCTTCTTATTATCCATGCTCTTTCAGTGTCAGATGTTTCTTAGATCTTCTCCTTTATTTTGAGGTTTTTCTCTTTTTCTGTCTCTCTCTGATGGACAAGGTGAATATGACTCGTTGGCACCCATCTGATTCCTTCTCCTGCTGAAGAAATACAAGCAAACCCTCTCCCCCAGGCAGTTAACCTATCTGGTCCCTTCCATTCACCACTTTCTGGATCTCTCCACATCACCTGGCGATTATCTAAGGACAGTGGAGATGCTCTCACTGGACACTGCCCTTCTGGTGGGTTATAAAACCTGTCTGCTGGAGCCAGTGCATCTTTGTCAAAAATTAGAAAATTAATGGTATAGAGAACTAAATTTAGAAGTTCCCTAGGGCTACCTGTGGCTCCCCCTTTCTTTTGTTTTTGGAGGAGTGTCTTAATATCTCTGTTTCTTCTCTCTACTATTGCCTGCCCTTGAGGATTAAAGGGTATGCCCGTGGTATGTAAAATCTTATACTGTGCACAAAATTGTGTAAAAAATAGGAAATAAAGCTAAAAAATTTGATTGTAATCTGACTATTGAGCATTTTAAGTACAGACTTTGGAGCTGGGGTTTTATCCTACAGACAGAAGATAGTGTGGACAGTTTTTATAGAGAGGAATGGCACTGTAAATCTCATTACTTAATAACCATTCTAGCTATTTTTGATGCCTACAATTTAAATAATGATATGAGAAATATATTTCATATACCTCAAATTTTCTTAGAAATATTGAATTTCCATTGTTTCAGATATTACTTTTCCTCAAATAATGCCCACAAGTAACATGGATGGAATTGAAATTTGTTAGTGTCTAGGAGTTAAACAACAAACACCATTAATTCTTTTTAGAGGTCATTTATATAGAGAGCAGTACCTTTTGGGTTTTAAATATTTTGAATGAATTTAAACTATATTAGATAGCTTCCTAAATATTATGCTCCTTGCAGGCATTAGCTTTTACTTGAACTGGTCCAAATTGTGATTATAAGAATGATTTTATGAAAAATTGTCAGCTTTCATTGATTTTAAAAGTAGCTGTTCCCTCTGTTAGTGAACTAAATATGTCAGTATTCATATGGTGGATCTATGCTTCCTTCAACATGGGTACTACCCATGCTTTATTCATCCATATTCGTCTATGAATCCTGGCAGATTCTCTGCCATGGTCTTGTGGATAGATCCACTAGACCTGGAGTCAGGTAGACCTGAATTCAAATGCATCTCTTATTCCTTTTATTTACAACTTACTATTTTGTGTGATTCTGGCAAGCCATTTAACTTTTCTGCCTCAATTTCTTCTTTTAAAAACGGCAATAACAATAGCACTTATTTCCTGGGGTTGTTGTGAAGCTCAAGTGAGGCAATATTTGGAAACCATTCTGCAAACCTTTAAATGCTAAGTATTTTTATTATTACCCAGAATGCTAATTATCATTTAGGAAAAAGGTAATAAAAATGTTGAGCAAGTAGTTGATTGGGTAATTTTTCTTTTTTTCTTGCTGAGGCAATTGGGGTTAAGTGACTTGCCTATGGTCACACACCTAGGAAGTGTTAAGTGCATGAGGTCAAATTTGAACTCAGGTCCTCCTGACTTTAGGGCTGGTGCTCTATCTACTGTGCCACTCTAGCTGCCCCTGACTAGCTAATTTTCCAGTAAATACCAGTGTCTTGACTGACAGAAATAGGAACATTACATAGGGAATTACCTAGTGAGTGATGTTATTTAAAATTTTTTCCAACAGTAGCTTTTTTTTTTTTTTTTTTTTTTTTTTTTCTGTAAGTCTTTGGAAGCACTGTTTTTATTCCAAACTCACCTTGGCTTTACCTGAAACCTTTGTGACAGTTCTAATACAGTGAAGAGTAATTGAAAGAGAGAAAAAGGCTTCTGTGGCTAGTGGTGAAGAATCTACCAAGTCATCTCAGCTCTATTGTCAAATTAAAATAGAAGACACCACCAGCTCTTTTATGAGGAAAAGCCTCTGAACCAGTTACGCACAAGAAGTGGTGAAAGGAAAAGGACAAGATGCCAGGGATGTGATGGCAGGCTAAGCAGTCAGAGAGCACTTGGGATTCGGAGGCAAAGCAGGAGACATGTACCATTTGGGGAACAAGAAGCAGAGTTTTGCTCAATCACATACTAAGTTTGTAATTCTCTTTGGTAGTCTGTGTCTGACATCCAGCAGTTCAGAGATCATTTTAAAAAGCTAAATGATGGGAAGTTAAACAAAGGGGAATAGAATCCCATTATTTCTGAGTTGGAAGGAATCCCAGGTTTCTGCTAGTCCAACTAATACAGCAAAGGAATCAACACAATATTATTGGAAATAGAAGCTTATTTGATTTTTCCAACTGTTAGTGCCCTTCTTCCTTAACCACCAGGTATTAATTACCTTCTGTTTGAATTGTGTTTATTCTGTAAATACATGTTATCTCCCAGATTGAATGGGAGGTGTGACAGTTGGAACTATCCCTTTCCCTGCCTTTTTCCCTTTTCTCTTTCAATGTCTTTATCCTAATCTGTTCTTGTCTTTCTTAGTATTCTCTACATCTTCAAGTAATTTATCTTCCCAATTGGATCATCAGAGACAAAGTCATGGATGAGCTGTATACGCCCTGGGAACTGACTTTTTAAATTTTAAATCCTTTTTGCCCTAGGACTCTGTATTTAACTAATTGCTATCCAACCCCAAACTTTTCTACCATTGCTTCTGGAAAAGGGAATATTAATGGACTGCCAAATTATTCACTCCCCACTTTCATGATATTCCATACCCAAACTTTCTTTCTTTGCCTCTATTCCATTCTTTGTGTTTCTCTTGTCCTTTCTGTTCCTCATTAGAATGTTACTGTCTTGAGGGTAGGGACTGCCTCACTTATGTATTTTTTTTTTTTTTTTTTTTTTACTTTTAGCAATTAGCATTTAATAAATATTTTTTATTCTTTCACCCATGAGGTGCCTGTCATTTATTTTTCAGTACTTAATAACTACTTGTTGATCGAATAATTTTTTCTTCTTCAGTATGAGATTGTCTTCCTTTCTCTCGCCCAAAAAGGGAAGAGTAAAGATATGTCAGTCCTGACTATTCTATATGAAATACATATAATTCATTCATTTCTTCTTCTTCTCATCTTTATTAGTGCCATTTATCAAGCTATAGATGACTTTTCTAATACTTGTAATTCATCAGCAAGCATTCTCAGTGATTGGTTTCCCTAATATGACTGATGTAAACACTTTTTTTTTGCCTGACCAGCTCATTGTCCTTATAAGCACTATCTATGATACATATATTGGTGTATACATTTTAAGGGCTTGCTATTTAGATATATGTCATAATTTTGGCAGTATATTTTTTATCCACTTCATTTTTTTTACATAATTAGATAAGTCTCTTTTTACATTACTGTGATATTCCACAAAGAGATTTGAAAATGCTTATAAAACTTTATTGTTCATAATCAAAATGTCAACTCTTACTCTAACATAGGTATCAATTTTTAAAATTTTTAAATTTTTTTTTACTTAATTAATGTTTATCTTTTAAAGATACTGTAGAAAAAGGTGTCAAGATGCTACCTAACCCTGAACCTGGAAAATATTAAGCACATTAAATTTAAAAAACAAAACAATGTAACATAGATAATGTCAATTAATGTTTTGCTCAATTGGTATGTTGCCAGCCAGGATCCATTTTTATTTGAGTTGACACTGATGCCAAAGAGTGACACCTTCTCTTTCTCACTTTCCTTATATCAAACTAACTCAAGCCATAATTTTATTACCAGAACCTCGACCTTCCATGAATATATTATATGCCATTTCAAAACGGACTTATCCTTTTTTTCTATTTAATAAATGCCTTTGTGAATGATAGTAAATATTGTGCACATCACTGACTTTATGTTCACCTGTTATGAAATAGATGCACATTATATATACATATATACGAATACATACATATGTAATAGTAACACATTTTAATCCATTGAAATAACAGAAGAAAATTGTAAGACTTAAAATACATACATATAAATATATAGCAATTTTTTTGCATTTCAGAATAATTGACATCAATTTGAATAATGCATAGGTTTTTTTTTTAAACTTTAAGAAAAT
This sequence comes from Sminthopsis crassicaudata, assembly GCF_048593235.1. Classification (NCBI taxonomy): domain Eukaryota; kingdom Metazoa; phylum Chordata; class Mammalia; order Dasyuromorphia; family Dasyuridae; genus Sminthopsis; species Sminthopsis crassicaudata. Next base: position 78,996,379 of record NC_133619.1, on the reverse strand, counting down.
TACAGCATAATTAAACATGGCAGGTTTTGCTTGTTTTTCTGTTTCTCATTGCTAATTAACTGCTGGAATTTCAGAGAGAAGCTGACTAACAGCTGTTAGAAATAATAAGGATGTTTAATATTTTGAGGTACTGATGTAAAAGGAAAAAGGAAGTAAATGATAAAATCAAATTATAATTCCATTATTTTTTGGTTTCTTCTTTCCTCTCATGTGGATAAAGTCTGCTTTTGAAATGTATTAGAAGAAAAATTCAACCTCCCATAAATCCAGATTAAAGAGAATAGGATTTATGATATGTCTTTTGGAAATGGTGAGATTAACAATGAAAGCAATCCACTGGGGCCTAAACAGTTTAAATATATTGCAATTTGCCTTCTGCTGCTCACCTCCTCTATTTACTAGGAACAGGGAACTTTAGGAACCTTACCACCTGATACCCTGCTCCCCATTTGGGGAATGCACTCACCTTTAGGACTCTAGCTCTCTCTTCAAACCTAATACACCAGGCAAGCCTAAGACTCTGCTTCATTTTACTTGGTCAACATGATGAGATTACATTCAGGGAACGAAAATGAGATTAGGGTTCCTAGTGGTCAGGAAGTTAAATGATGAGGTTAGTGGCAGGTTCAGGGTTCAGAGAACCAAATGAAGAGGTTTGGCTCCCCTAAAACTCCTTGGGATTCAGTACATGGCTAGGGGGTTGTGGGAACCCCCTCCTGGTGGCACAGAGGTTCTTTGTAAAGGAATTAATGAACCCAAAAAGCTAGACTGATAAAAAGTTTATTATTGGCATTGGGAAGTCAGCCTTTGCTATGCATGAATAGAAAGGCTGAATTCCTTAGTGGCAAGGTCCCAACAGGGGATATAAAGTCTCATTAGGGAAATAGGTGAGGATAAAGAGAGGGTAACACTGGAAAAGAATATCATTCCAGTGGGCAGAGGTTTCCTTAGCATTGCATGGCATAGGATGAGATGACATGTTAGGTCCTCTGCAAGGAATGGATTTAATATTGGCTCTTTTTATAAGAGAAGCCTTGGCTACAAGCTGAGGGCAGTTTCCAGTGGCGGCTGGTGGGTGGAGTTTGAGCTGGAATTGAATAGAATTGAATGAGTCTCTTTAATTCAATAAAGTTGGAATTCTCCAGCTCTGGACTTAACTAGATAACAGAATGAAGCTGTTTATCTTCTTTCCCTCAGTGGGGGTCCAACTGATTCAGGGTTCAAGGAGAATCTCTCCTTCAAGGAGTTTTAGAGAATTTTGGGGTCCTTTCATCAAATATGGGCATCTTGCTAGCCACTCTTGTCTCCTACCTCCCTTCTGCTTTCCATAACAATCATCGAATCACCCTGCTTTCAGCCAAAAAAAAAAAAAATTAAATTAAATCTATTTTTTAAAAAAAACATTGCTACCAGGCCATCTGTTGCTCTGGGACTCTCTTCACAATCTATGTCTTCCCATGTCAAAATCTTTTCCTTAGCCACCATTCCCAGAAACGTGTGTATTAAAATGTAAATTCTTGAGGATAGTTCCTATCTCACTTTTATGTCTTCTGGGTCTTAAAAAATTTTATTGACAGAACTATACTATGTTAGGGCAGTAACCTATAGGGCAGACTTTTCTCAGATGCTCCTTAGTGCAGTTTTTAGTTTATGCTTTAATGCATTCTTTGTGTTTGCATTTACATATGATATTATTTAATTTTGTTTCAAGACAGAGACCAGCTCCACTTCCTACTTACTAGCAATTCTTGGTCCCTAAGGCCACATTTCTTGGCATTAGGTATAGAGCATGAAATTCTGATAGCAAAGCTCTTATAAGATGTAAATGCTTGTGTGTGTGTGTGTGTGTGTGTGTGTGTGTGTGTGTGTGTGTGTGTGTGTGTGTGTGTGTGTGAGTTTTGGGGGGTGTTGTGTGCCATTAAAACAGCCACAAAAATGAAATGGCTTCAAAAGCACAGCAATGTTGCTAACTAAGCGTAGGCAGACTTGAAACCCTTTTGAACAGTGTTAGTCTTGTTGCCTTATTTAAGCCTACTCAGTAATCCTTCTGCACAAGTGTTTAATTTAGCAAGCTGAATTGTGTAGTTCTAGGGAGAGCCAGTAAATTACTCTAAAAAGCAGGATTAGTTAAAGGATGTGGCCTTGATTCTTGATTCCCCACCTTGCTGATGCATGATGTTGATCCTGAGCAGCCCCACCCAGCTCAGCTCTCTGAGCTTTAGTTTCCCCACTTGTAATATAAAGAGTTCCTATAAGATGTGTAAAGATGTTTCCAATTCTAAGTCTGATGATTTCTTATATGGATGTGTACTTTTTTCACTTCAGTTCTCTCCAAGATCAGAGGACCATCATTATTTTGTAGCTAAATATGGATGTAGGTTGTTTTTTGTTTATTTTTTTATTAGCCACTTATGTGCTATAGGCACAATGCTAAATTTTAGGAATTCAAATACAAAGTAAGAGAGACACTTCCTACTCTCAAAAGAGCTAATGCTTCAGGGGGGCAGAAAAGGGAGCTAAAAGGGGGGCAAGGCTGCTGCGGAATAAGGGAGAATGCCAAAGAGTGAGGTGAAGTTAGGAGTATAATGAGCCAGTTGTCTTAACACCTCTGGAAATAGTGGTGTAGGCCATGAACTCACAGTTAGAGGAAAGGCCCACAGGGTATTAATAATTATTGATTTAATAAGACATATTTATAATCAAATAACTGATGACTTAATAACCATATATTCTTATTAAAATGTCTCACATTTACTTTTAATGATAAAATGCTAAATTAGGCAATATTAAAATGCAGGAATGTGATGGCTTTTATTGGCAGATTTTAAGACCTGAATATGAAGCAGATTTTTTAATTCCCAAACTAAAGAGATGTAGGTGTCAGAGTTAGCAGATATTTTCATTCACACTGGGGCAATCAATGATAGAACAAACTTGCCTTCATAAGGTTCAGGGTGATACTCCTTAGTGTTGAGTATTGTTTTTCATCTTTTAATACAATGCATCAGTTCATCCAAATATCACTTTAGTATCCAATCTGCTTGTCCTCCTTTGTAACATGCCCTCCTGGCAGTTACAATTACTAGTCTGTCCTAGGCCCAACAGAGTACCTTTGACCACTGACCTTTGCAGTGTCAACTCTACCTGGCTCGCCTCCTCTGAGGCCTTCAAAGGTCTCTGGTCACAATCTCTTGAATCTATAGTTTAGTAACCAGTAGCGCGCTCAAGAACAGCCACGTGTAATCTTAAAAGCCTTTATTATACCTACTCACATAATGCTCTGACTTGTCAGCTCCCTAGTGAACACCTGGTCTAAAGACCCACTTGTTCTCTCCCAGGCTCCTTACCTCTCATGGCTCCATCAGCTTGGCTTCGCCACCTAGGCTGGGGAGCCACGTTAAAGAGAGCGACTGCTGTCTGCAGTGGGCTTATAAAGGGCCTGTGAGGTCACACACACAGCCAACCAGCGAGAGAGCTATCTCAATATGGCCAAGATCCCATCCACGGGGCAGTCCTATATCCACAGAGAATACTTCTGGGGCACTCAATCTCCTGTTGCACTGTGTCCACCCATTTAAAGGGACCTTACACTCCTTGATCCTTCTTTTAGAGTCTCTATCTGTCAAGAGATTAGCCAGTCCAATAAGCATAATGTTATATAGCAAGTCCCTCAGAGATGCATATCATACTCCCAGGACTTGTCTAGAGAAGAGGGTAGAACTTTACACATTTGGCTCTTTTTTTAAAATAATATTTTATTTTTCCAAATACATGTAAAGATAGTTTTCAACATTTACTTTTGCAAATTCTTGTGTTCCAAATTTTTCTTCCTTTCTCCCCTCTTCCCACTTCTTTAAACAGCAAGCAATCTGATATAGGTTAAACATGTTTAGTTCTTTCCTTAAAAAAGATGTAAGCATGATTACATGTTCTCTAGAACATTTTAAAAAGGAAAAATGGGGACATACAGATTAGTTTTCTCCCAAAGGTGTTCTTAAAACCCTAGATTCTGAGAGCTAGAAATGGAGAGGGCAAGGAGAAATAGGAGTTATGTGGAGAATTTGGGTGATCCCCTAAAGGTTCAAACAATCATTCTTTAGAATGTTAATTTATTGTTATACAGTGAGAGTATAAAAATGCTCTTTATCTTCTTCAGGACAAAGTGAGCTTCTAATTTGAAAAGTCCAGAGATGGAATGGACTTCCAAGATAAAGAGTTTTGGTAGCATGCAAAAGAAAAAGATTCAGGAATAGAGAGTCAAGGTCTGCTCTTATTTAATTAAAAAAAAAAAAAAGTGTTCTCAAAGTTGGTTCATTCCAGAGCTTCTATAATAAAGAAAACATGTTAATTAACCTCATTTCACTTTGCCCTCTACATGTGATTCTCAGCTTTCCCAACCCTGTCTCAGAAGTGTTCTCTTGCATTTGGAAGTACTTGCTGTACTTATAACCCTTTTTCTCATTGTTGGTTCCTCCTAGAATATTCATTTCAAGAAAAATATCCAGGCTTTCCATATTTTAGGTTTCATTCTTAACTGCACTTTCTCTTTGTGTCAGTGAATTCTCCAATTTACTTTCCATCTTCCTTTTATCTTCCTTCATTGGAATGTAATGCTCTTTGCTGTCTGAGATTGTCTTCTTGTGTTTGCATCCCATCACTGAGCACAGTAAATGCTTATTACTTCGAATTGGCCATGAACAACAACAACAAAAAAAAGTATGCTGAGAACCTGGTAAAATGTTCTCTTAGTTTGGGGTGAGCATGGCTAGAGGGAGGGTGTAATAAAAAGAATAATTATAATACATGTGAATATGTAAGAATTATAAGCAGAGAGCTATATGCAAAGACCAAATAAGGTTTCTTTTACATTGCTTCTGAGTTGTGCTTGAATAGGAATTCAGTTCTCTTTCTCTCTGTCTCTGTATCTGTATCAGTCTGTCTCACTCTCTTTGTCATTCTCTTGTTCTTGTAATTAAGAGCATTGACCTGTCAGAGTAACAGTATTTCTAATAGTCATTAAATAAAGTAGTATAAGGAAAACATTTAGAAGCCTGTTTTATGGAGAAGCAACATCTCAATAGGGATTCAAGGTTCAAAAACTTCAGATCAAAGAAACAAGAATAAAACAGTTCACATATGTTGTGGCCAATGTTGGAGCCACAAATAGAATTGTACAGGCTTTATCAGCAGTCACAATTAAAGACCACAGGTCCTGGAATATACTGGCAATCAAAAGAACTAGGCTTGTGGTCAAAAATATCTTATCCAGAAAAATTATCCATAATATTGAATTAAAAAAATGGACATTCAGCAACTTGCAGATGTTCAAGATTTTCTTTAAAACAAACCCGAATTCAACAAAAAATTTAACATGAGTCAATATCAAAGATCAATTTCAAGGAACTTAACATGGACAAATTGTTTGCTTTTTTACATGGAAATGTATACCACATGTTTGAGATTGACATCAGCATTTGGATAGTTCAAAAGAAAGATAGGGGCAGAATTAAGGTAAAAATAGTAATTATGTTATCCAAATGAGGTGCAGAGGAAAAATAGACACAGAGGCATTTAGAGGGGGAGGAGGGTTCATAGTTCTGAAAGCCTACTCCCATCAGGAATGGCTTAAATAGGCAACACTACATATATACTATGAACAGTATAGCATCCTGTAAAATCTATATTGAAATAAGGGAAGAAGTATGGGCAGAGAGAGAAAAGAAAGGTGAGAAAAGAATCCAAGGGAGGGATCATGGGTGGGGGAGGTTAAGTAGTAGGAAGTTAAGGAGCAGAATTAAAACAAAGAGTAAGAATAGGAAAGATATCTGGGGGGGGGGGGGGGAGAGGTCAGCTGTGTATGTATGTGTGTGTGTGTGTATATATATATATATATAGGTATACGTAAACATATCCTTGCTTAACCATAGCCTGCTTGGGGGAAGTAAGAAAGATGAATGGGGGGAAAAAGTTAAAAAAAAAAAAAGTGCATTGTAGAGAATAAAAGAACAACTTACAAGGAAGCAAAGGATAAGATGGACACTCATGAATATAATTTCTTCTATTATATATCCTTTCTTGAACTGTTGATTTATTGTTATATAATTGAAGCCTCCTTAATGTTCTGCTAGTCACATGACAATGTTCTATTCTGTTTTCCTTTTTATATTGTTTTTAAGTAAAATAAAAACAAAAAACAATAACCTGTGAAATTTTGCAAATAAAATCTGTGAAAAGCTTTCCTGTGGATAAATTTGATGTCTATATTCACAAACTGAAGAATTTCAGTGCAAGTTTTTCTTCTCTGAGCCTTATACATGCAGTCCTGAAACTTCCAGAACAAGGAATGTCATCATATCCATTTGTACATTCATGGACTTCTGGCTCAGAAGTGAATGATGGCATTTTATTAAATACATTACACATACAAGTAAAGTAAATGTAGTATATGCTGACATCATCCCTGACATAAATGTTGGATAGAGAAGTGAAGTGAAGCTGCTTTTCGGAATTGTGCCAAATCAGCATCCAAAGAAGAGTTCACCAAGGGGATAACATGTTCCTTGAAACTTTTCACAGCTGCTTTTAAATGTTGTGTTTCAGTGTCTTGACTGGGGAGAAAATGGAGTTGTTATTGGTGGTAAATAGCTCCTACATTTGCTTTTTGCATGGTGGCATCTCATTCATAAGTACTCTCTTGGAATTTTGAACAAACCTAGAGTGAAAGTAGGGGCTATGAAAGCTGATTGGCTTAAAGGTAAATCATTTCAAAGCAAAGTGAATTGAAAATGACCACTACTGATTTTTGCTCTATATAGCCTTGGGGACAGCAGCTAGATTCCCTGGAGGACAGGACCAGATGGGAAATGATTGTGCAATGAAGTGTATAATAGAGTGAAAAGAGCAACAGATTTGAGGTTAGGAGAACCTTAATTCAATTATCTCCACCCTCTGCTAAATTACAACTGTGGGTTAGTTATTTAATTTTTTTGAGTCTTAGTTTTCTCATCAAAGGCAGCTAGGCGGCTCAGTGGATAGAACCTGGAGTCTGAAAGCAAGAAGACTGTAACACCTGAGTTCAAATTAGACCTCAGATATTTCCTAACCCTACTGGATGCAAATCACTCAACCTCTATCAGGATGGCAGAGGTATTAGAGGCAGTCAGTTTTGGGCAAATATTCCAGATGATTCATGGAACAAGGCTGGTGAATGATAAATGCAATGCCTAACAGATTAAACTTGCTTGATCATGTCCCCAATTTGGAGGCTGAAATTTCCTGGGAAAAGTCAGTGATTTTGGTAATGGTCTGAATTGGGAGTGGCTGGTAATGGTTCATTGGATAGGGTGGTGACTATTATCTCTGCCCATTGTAACATGTGACAAGAAATTTAAATCCAAAGGAAGTAATGCATGTCATGTGGCCAACACATGCTTACTTAGTGATACATCCAATTTCTATCCAAGGAAAATTACTTTTTAATTGTTTTCAGTAACTTTGGATTTGCATTTTGCATAAAGGAGTGATTCATAATCAGGGATGTCTGAAAACTGGATACAAGTAATCCTCTTTAACTTAGAGCAGTTTGACTTGGAGCTTTTCTCACTTAAAGGGCTCTGCCAAGTATACTCATATTATTGCTTATAGAGCTGAGAGGAAGCAGCATACAGATTGTATTGCTCAATTTGTTTCCTGACATGCCCCTATCATTGAGGCTCTGATCCTCTAAAGACCCTCCCTAAACCTGAATTTTCCCTTTCCCCCCCTTTTTTATATGGGGTAGAGGTTTCTGCATTTAGGGATAGGAATATATCTCTTTGGCTTCTGGCTTTATGCCTGTAAAATACCTATGTTTGACTAAGAGGTCATTTAAAAATCATCTTTTGAAACCTTTATATTATATCGATTGGTTACTTTGTTTTAATTTAGTGGATTTATATGTATGTTTTTTAAACAATGGGCAGTTAATAAATGTATAATAAATGGGTTATGTTATACAGCATATGTTTCCTATCATTTATAGTTAATTAAACAGTTTTTATAATTATTTATATATGAAGTTGGGCATCAGGCCCTCTGTCAGAGCCAGTGCTTCTAAGGCTTGTGTTACATTATTTTGATTTATGGAGATGTTTCCAAGAATGCTCTCTGCCATGAGTTGGAAGACTGCCTGTTGTGAAGAGGTTTAGGGAACAAGTATGGCATGAGATGTGTTAACAGCACTGCATTTCGATTTTTATAAAATGGTAGGTTTTGTTATAGTTCATAATTTCTCATTTTTTCTCTGAATAGTATATTGTTTTCCTTTATTTACATTGGTTTAGATTATCTCATGTTTTGATTATCTTATGGTGATTTAACTTCTCTGATGGGGGGGATAGGTTTGGAAAGAAGCCATTTGCAACCAGCCTGAGACACCTTTTAACTTTTTTGTATTATTTCTGTACAGTTCAGTATTGATCCATTCTTTCAAATTCTTAATTGCATATAGATTTTTTTTTTTAAAGTTCATCTTTATTTTATGGTTCTTTGCTTTATATGTTCTGCTCAATTTCCAAGGGGAAGGACTAAGAAAAAGGCCCAAATGGGCTAGAGGAGAGCTATGGATCTCTCGCTTTTTTAAAGTACTGCTATAAAACTCTATATGATGCAGTATATTTTATGTATGAGTTTTCTATCACTTCCTCATGAAATGAAAAGACTATTGTCAACGTTAAAAAGGTTTTTTCATGACACTGCCCAGTGCCAATATTTTTTAGACTTAATTTCTTTACTTTTTCACTTCAGGGCAATTTTATTCTGTTCAGCACACAGTCTTTAAATACTGACTATGTCAAAGTCCCTGAGCCTAAAAAGAGAGGAACAAAACAGACTCTGTCCTCAAAGAACTTACTTTCAGCTGTATTGTTGGAGGGAGTTGAGAGGCATACAGGTGTAAAAATAATTACAATACAAGAGAGGAAGGGAGTGAATTTAGAAGGGAGGGAGAGAATGAATGAGAATTTTAAGAAGGTAAAGACTGTGGGAAATGAAGGAAGATTGAATAGAAAGGCAGCACCTGAGCCTTGCCTTGAAAAGTTTGGAGAGATAAGAGGTAGAGGGGAGGGGAGGGGTTGTTATTTCAGGCATATGGATTGGATCTGTTTACCCCCAATATGCTTTTTTAATTAAAAAAAAAATTGTCTTCAGTTACAATTTTTTTTTTTTTTTTTTTTTTTTTTACACATTTCCTTATAGATCATGTTGGGAGAGAAAAATCAGAACAAAAGGAAAAAAATACAAGAAAAAATCACAACAAAGTGAACAGAGCATGTATTGATTTACATTCAGTCTTTATAGTTTTCTCTGTAAATGCAGATGGTGTTTTCCATATACAAAGTTTATTGGATGCCTTGGATAATTGAATTGCTGAGAAGATTATAGATGGAGGATTATATAGAATGACTAATAAACAGGTTAGATAAGGTTTTTTGTTTTGTTTTGTTGTTTTTTTTGTGTGTGTGTGTGCATGTATGTTTTTTTTTGTGTGTGATTTTTATCCATATCTTTTGTTTTTATATCACCTTTGTTTCTAAATATATCTTTCCCACCCATTCTGTCAAGTATGCCATACCATGTAAATAAAGAATAAATAAAAAGGGGGGAGACACAAACAATTCATCTAAACTAATATAATAATTCATCTGAGACAGACAATTTCATTATTTCACTTCTATAGTTTGCAACACTTCAAAGAGGGGGAGAACTTAAGTTTTCTTATCTCTTTTAGGGGCCAAGCTTCTTTATTATAATTGTATTTAGATCTTGGAAATTCTTTGTTGTTCTTACCATTTACATTATTGTACTCATTATTTATATTTTCTCTGTATCAGTTTTTTTGTTCTTTCCATTCATTCCTTTCCTAGCAGAAGTATATTATTCTTATATAGTCACCCTCCACTCAGTGAATACCTCCTTTCTTAATGACTCTTTGCTACTACAAAAAATGCTAGTATTAATATTTTAGTGTATTTGGGAATTTGGAAAATCTCTGACATCCTTTCATATACAGGCCTAACAGCAAAATATTTGGGTCAAAGGGTATTAATATTTAATCACTTTTTAAAGAATAATTCTGAATTTCTTTTAAGAATAGTTAGACCAATTCACTGTTCCATCAATAGTGTATTACCACAGTGTGCCAACATTTGTAAAGGTTCTCCCATATTTATTGGTAACATTTTTGGGAGGGTCAAAATTGGCCAGTTTTCTGGATATGAGATGAAATCTTGGGGTTTTAAAATTTTCATTTCTCTTATTAGTATTTGAAGCAATCTTTCATATGGTTATTAATAGCTTGCAGTGTTTCATTTGAGAACTCACCACTGTGGGACAGCTAGATGATGCAGTGGATAGAGCACCAGCCCCAGGATTCAGGAGGAACCTGAATTCAAATCCAGCCTCCAACACTTCATACTAACTAGTTGTGTGACCCTGAGCAAGTTACTTAATCTTGATTGCCTGCTCGACAAGAACAAAAAGAAAAGAAAAAAAAAAGTTAACTCACCATTAATGTTTAAATCCATCTTTCATCCAATTTTTTCACCACTTTAATACTCTGTCATGTTCCCTATATTTGCAACCTTAATTCAATCTCCTTTGTAAGAATCTCTGACTATTTCTATACTTCAGAGGAACATTCCTATTGGATGGACCTATTAGTGAATTGTTGTCCCTGGCTTAATAAGTAAGGTAGAAGGGAGTGTGAAAACATAATAATAGCTGCTGGTATTTATATAGTTCTTAAGGGATTGCAAAGATTTTTATTTTTCTACAGTATTTTAACACTTTTTTATTATTATAGCCTTTTATTTATAAAGCATATGGATGTAATTTTTCAACACTGACCCTTGCAAAACCTTCTGTTCCAAATTTTACCCTCCTTCCCCCTACCCCTCCCCTAGATGGCAGGTATTCCAATACATGTTAAAATATATGTTAAATCCATACAAATTCATATAGTTATCTTGCTGCACAAGAAAAATTGGATTTAGATAGAAAAAAAATAAAACCTCAGTAGGAAAACAAAAATGCAAGCAAACAACAACAGAAAAAGTAAAAATGCTATGTTGTGGTCCACACTCAGTTCCTGCAGTCCTCTCTCTGGGTGGAGATGGCTCTCTTCATTACTGAATAATTGGAACTCATCTGAATCAACTCATTGTTGAAGAAAGCCATGTTCATCAGAATTGATCATTGTATAGTCTTGTTGCCATGTACAATGAGCTCCTGGTTCTGTCGTTTCACTTAGTATCACTTCATGTAAGTCTCTCCGGGCCTCTCTGAAATCATCCTATTGGCCATTTCTTACAGAACAATAATATTCCATACTATTCATATACCATAATTTATTCAGCCATTCTCCAATTGATGGGCATCCACTCAGTTTCCAGTTTCTTGTCATTACAAAAAGCGCCACCACAAACATTTTAGCACATGTGGGTCCCTTTCCTTCCTTCAAGATATCTTTGGGATATAAGCTGAGTAGTAGTACTACTGAGTCAAAGGCTATGCACAATTTGATAATTTTTTGAGCCTAGTTCCAAATTGCTCTCCAGAATGATTGGATCTGTTCACAGTTCCACCAACAAAGTATTAGTGTCCCAGTTTTCCCACATCCTCTCCAACATTGACCATTATTTTTTCCTGTCATCTTAGCCAATCTAATAGTTGTGTAGTGGTATCTCAGAGTTGTCTTAATTTGCAATTCTTTGATCAATAATTATTTGTAACACCTTTTCATAACAAGAAATAGTTTTAATTTCTTCATCTGAAAATTGTCTGTTCATATCCTTTGATTAGATAATACTTTTAAAAAGACTTTGAGGAGGGGATTTGATCTCATCCCATGAAGGCTTCTACCTAACTAGAACCAAATAAAGTTTACGCTATTAGATGCTCCATCTATTGTTTTCTATCTTTGCAACAAGAGCTACTCATGACTACCACTAAATGGCTCACATAGAAATAGATCCATATTTGCTGCATATTAACTTTGAAAACTACAAATTAAACTTACTTCTGTTTTGTTGTATTTTAATTTATTTTGTTAAACACTTCCCAATTTTATTACCATCTGGTTCAGGCTGTACATGGGAGTTTTGATAGTTTAGCATCTTCACTTTTGACTCTTTAATGTAACAGGAGTTCCATGAACCCAGTTGCTTGCAGAGGTAGTCAAGGCTTTTTAGTGTAAGAATTCAAAGATAGGCATTCACCCTGTGTTATCATAGATGGTCTGTAGCCTCTCCTTTTCATGTTCTTTCCTTTTTTCTCTTTTCTCCCCCCTCGTCCTCTACAATTTCCTCTGGCAGAGAAAAAGTAGTGACATATAGTCAGAGTAGCGTTTTCATTTTCTCCAGTCTTCTATTGTGATACATTGACATGAAATTTTCTCACTACTGCTTCCATTTACCCTACTTTTGCCCAAATGTGAGTAAATTCATTCAGTCACTAACCTGAATGACATGTTGGAGTTGTCTTTGCAGGGCAGGATATTTTGCCTTTCCTGATGTAATTAGTGTATTGAATGAATAATTTATTGACTCAATAAGCAGAGGGCACCATAGAGATGGATTTCAGAAATCCAAAAGTGTTATTAAAAGAGCTTATATCTCCAATAAGAAAAAATATTTATTGCCTAGTAGCATCATAACTACATATGTTTGAGTTGTTTCTTCCAGGGAAGTTATAATATTCTGTATTTTTTTTTTTTAGCATTTCACAGTGATCTTTTGAAATAAACAATGTGTAAGATATAGTACCTATATTCAATTTGCATTTTCTCAACTCTTTTTCTGCCTTCCCAATTTAGGCTAATGGACCCATTTGGTCATGTAGACTCATAATAGCATATCTTTTGACTGGGCCTTCTCTCCCTTCTCTCTTTTTCTTTCTTTCTTCTGTCTACTCCCCCGTTTCTCTCTCTCCTTTTAAAAATTTATTTTATTTTAAATTTATGAAATAAAACAAGCATTCCCATTATATATTAGAACAAAAAAGAGGATTTCACATGAAACTGCAAATCAATTATGTACAAATTGCTATTCCTTTTAAAAATATAATGGTTAAACAAATTTTTCCTTCCCCCCACCCACAGCCTAGATAAATCTACAATTAGATACATACATACACACCTGTATATGTACTTGCACACATCCACAATATCATTTTATAAATATTTCTATACTTTCTCTGAATGCAGTAAGCATCTTTCTTCATCCATGACTATTAAATAATGCCAAGCTCCTTATTTTGGATTTCAAGTTCACTCACAACTTGATTGCATTCTACCTTTCTATGTATATCTTTCTCTTCACAAATTTTATAACCCAACCAAATTCAATTGGTCAGTATCACTTGATCATGCTGTGTTCTTTCTTAAATTTACAATTCTGTTAAATCTATTCTCTATGCCTGTAATTCATTCCCATTTATTTGAATAAAATGTATTTAGTGATTTAATGAATTAAAAAATATAAATGAATAAAAATTCATAAGAAAGAATAAAATTATTTGAGATGCAGAAAATTGTTCCTTCAATACTAGAGGACTAGAGCATCGAAGATTTGAAACCTATTTTAAGCCACAGACTATTATTATTATCCAGTAGAATTAAAATAACCAAATTTCATTAACAAAACAATTACTTCTTTTTCTGAGCATGCAGAGGAGCATTTTTCATCATTAAGTTCTGCAATGTAGTCATAGATTATTGTATTGCTGAGAATAGCATAGTCATTCACAGCTGATCATTCTATGATTTTGCTGTTATTTTATTCATAATATATTTCACTTTTCTTGAGTTTATGGAAAAATTTTCTGAGAGCATCCTGCTCATAATTTCTAATAGAACCATAATATTCTAATATGATCACATATGATAATTTATTCAGCCATTCCCCAATTGATAGGCATCCCCTGCATTTAGAAAAATGTTTAAATTTTAGAACTTTTCTTTTTAAATAAATCCATTCTTCTTTTATTCTTTCAGGATTTAATGGTGTGAACACACAGAAATCTGATCAGACCTACTTTAGTGACAAGGGAAAGAAGACTTTTTTCATTAGCATATTTCATCATCTGTATGCAAATAGTTCTGTGAAACAGATTTTTTTTTTTTTTTTTTTTTTTTTTTTTTTTTTGGCTGAGGCTGGGATTAAGGGACTTGCCCAAGGTCACACACATAGGAAATGTTAAGTGTCTAAGGCCATATTTAAACTCAGGTCCTCCTGATTTCAGGGCTGGTGATCTATCCACTGTGCCATCAAGCTGCCCCCTAACCATCTTTATAATATAATTTACATTATTAGACCCATTTCTAAATTTTATAATGGAAAGATAAGGTTAGCATCTAATGTTGTCACCAATTCTTAATTAATCAAATTAATGGGAATTTTATTGGAAAGCTGTTTTCAAAACAAAAACAAAACTAGAGAGAATATAGAAGTACAGGGATTCTAAAAATCTCTTTGTGATAATAATGTTCCTACACTGTTTTCTTAAAGCAAATGAATACTTACTGTGTTTTAAAGTCATTCTTTTGAAGCACACATTAAAGAAAACAGTTCATTATAATGACTTTATATTTTAAGTGTCATGGTTTCTTTCCTACCAATGTATGATTTACAAGAGCAAATTTTATGTATAACTATACTACTTTTATTTAGTACTGATCTCTGAGATCACACCACCAATAAAAGATGTAGGTCTCATTATGAACATATTTTGGTTCTCCTTTTCTCCTTTCCTCCAAACTACTGAAGTTGTCTTAGAGCATATTAATGACAGAGTGGGGTCTGTAACCTAAATTTCCAGATTAATAGTCTAGAGTGTAGCCACCTGACCCTACCATTCATAGTGGATGTTCAGGTTAGTATGGCAGACCTTGTTTTATATCTTCTCTTCCAAAAATAAATCAATTGTAGAAAAGCCAGGAAAATTAGAGCAAAGGTTCTTTAAGATATTCTACTTTACAAGCGCGTAACTAGAAACTTGATTCCTGATGGGAGAATCATGCCTGCCCGTTTTGTTGGGAACCTCAGTAATTGTAAGACATTAAACTTGCTTGCTTGTTAAAACCAGGTCTGTTAACTGAAGTTGTATAGACTGTGGTACAATGGTTTCTGCTGAAGTAGTTGACAGTCAAAATAACAAAAGTTTAAAAGTTAAATGTTTCTCTATACCTTAGTTGATCATACTATATAGAACTACTGCTGTCTCATATTTCACTTTTTGAAACATTGTTTTAGAGCCTAGTAAAATGAAACTCTACATGTGGGAAATATTAAAGTAATTAAACACATTTGGTTTTTATGCATACATTTTCTAAAATTAACTGTCTTGTTAACACTCATCTTTCTTGTCTCTAATTGGGTTGAAATGTGTGAAAGGGAAAAAGCTTTGATAGGGAACTATTTTTTTTTCAAAGGACAGCTCGACTATGATATGCATAGGAGCTAATAGATGCGGCTTTTAAAAAGCTTCTCATGTCAAGATTGCCTACCAGTTGAATCATATAAGATTTTTTGTAGAAACTTGCTATTTTCCAGATTGCTGTAGCTTTTCATGTCTTATTTGGGGATTTAGACATTATCCCTTCAATGATGAGAGTTGGAAAAATAATATCTCCCAAATCTGATCGCAAAGAAACACTTCAAGTTTGTCTATCTTGCTTAGAACTTTAGATAACAGAATTATAAATATAGTTTAATAAAGAATGGAAGCTCTATGGCTCATTTCTTCTGAAGTTTTTCCTACAGCAACACAGTTAAATATAGATTTTTATTATTACAAATATTTTATAATTGATAGATATTCTCTTTGTTTCTTAAAGATATTTAAAGAATAGAGAAAATGTTTCAGCTGATTAAAAGTATTTTATGCAAAAATGATGCAAATCATTCATAAAGGGTTTAATGTAAAAAATACCAACACAAAGAACATCAATATTTTAAAAATTCCACCACAGGCAACACGCACTATATTAAGACAGCTCATGCCACTGTTTGAAGGTTGAATTTTACATACAAATAGATTATATTGTATGCTTGCAGAAAAGTTAAGATTCATTTCCTTCTCATCATCCTGTGAATTTTATTAAAATTGCTACCAGCTGTCAGCTAGAGATGGCAGGAAACAGTAGGGAAAGGAATGGGTAACAACCTTTTAAAGGAGAATGAAAGTTGCTTCTTCCACTTTATATGGCATAGAACTTTGGGGTCTTAGCCATACCTAGATTTAAGGAAGTTAGAACAATTCAAGTATTTTAATAAACTTCCAGAAGATAACATTGCTTTTATCTATAGGTATCCTATTTGCTCATGTCTGTGCTGGAGAAGACTGGTTTTTCATCTGGGCAGGGAAAAAAAAAAAAAAAAAAAAAAAACCAAAAAAAACCTAGGCTTCAACTTTTGCCCCATGTTTGGTACACAAAGCATATGGCTCTCATGTCAATCAATGACACAAATATTTATACCACAGTTCCTTTCTAATAGAATCTGTGAATTGAATACAGAGTTTGAACTAAGTTTGCTTATGATATGTGGTATTTGAAAGAGAGAGCCTAATGGATTAAAACTAGTCATTCATCTAGGTTACAAGTCTATACCAAGTTACACGATCATAAAACAAAGCACATTTGTCATATTGACTTCTGGCTCTTCCATCAATGTCATTTTTGGTTCATGATTTAATGTATGCCTTCTGGCTCTTTAGAGAGTTAATGCAAGTATCATCTGTGTGAAAACTGTTTATGTGTTTTTCGTAAAACTGTAGAAGACTGGCCACCAGGAAATGTGATTTTTCATTTTTCCCTCTGCCATAACATTTGAAATTGAAAATGGTCCCTTGCTGTCTAAAAACTCTCTTTTCTCTTTTTAAGAAAAAAGTTAAATTATTTTTCAATGAATAATAATTCATTCTCTTCCCTTCACTTCTTTTCCCCATTTGAGAAAAAAAAAAAAAAAAAAAGAAAGGAAAAAAATGTCCTTTTATCAAATATGCAGTAAAATTGGTCATAGCCAGCAAATATATCTCTTTCTGGCCCCTGTGTCTATGACTTCTTCATTAAGAGTCTTATTCCTCCTCCTCCTTTGATCTCCCGGGGTAATAGGCTTAGCAGTATTATCACTGACTCAAAGATATTATATACACAGTTGAGTGCCTTTTTGCTTTTTAGAGTGTCTGAACTAATCTGTATTTGTACCAATATTAATGTGACTTTTCCAACAGCCCTCCAATATTTGTCATTTTTTTTATTGTTATTTTCAACTTTGCCAATATGATTGAGCCCCTTTTCCTCAGTAGTAGTGATAGGAAAGAGAGAGGGGAAAGGGTGCTAAGAATTTATCTCCAACGTTGATTCAATGGTTAGTGCATGTAAGGTATAATGTCCTGTAACAAACCAATTGACAAAGAAAGCTACTACTTTGTTTTGCATTTACTTTTATGTTGTCCCACCACAAGGTAAGTATCTTGAGATCAGACATTATTTTCTCTTATCTTTGTTATCCTCAGCATCTTGCATAGTACCTGGCACATTGTAAGCATTTGATAAACATTTGTTAAATTTAATTGATACACTGAAGTAAATTAGTTATAGCATTCTTGCTATAAAGAAATAAAAAAAAAAGGAAGAATGATTCATAGGCTCTCTTCAGAAAAGCAAGTAAGGAAGTTTGTGCTGTGCTGTGGATTTATTATGATTTGATTTTATAAAACAGGATTAAGTCTTGAAGTTTTTCGCCAAACAAAGTGTTTCCCATTCATAAATTAAAATTAGATAAGACTCTAGTGTGGATGTGATTTGGAGAAATCCTTCTTTTGAAATCTTTTGAGTATTTGCATAAAGAAAATTATTAAACTTATGATATTCACCAACACCAATAGAAAACTTCCTATATAGATTGTAAACAAAAGAAAAGTCTGATAAAATAAAATAAAGAAAAACTTCAGGTGATTCACTGTTTGTTGAATTTCTTTCTTGTTTATTGAACTTCCATGAAGCATAATGGGAAGATAGGAATGAATGTCAAAGGTGAAAAGACATTGAAAGTTTTCAGTTTGCATCTTTGAATGGGATGAAACCATAGAATTATGAAGGCATCATTCAGTCTTCTTTTGGAGAACCTGGGCAATGGCGAATTATATCATATCTAAATTTTGAATTTTCCAGTTACTAGTATAGAATAGACACAACATAAGGCATTTGGTAGACATTTAGTAAATGTTGGCCTAATTCTTAACTTGAATTCTGACTTTGGGGGAGTTGTGTCCTTTCCAAATGAACTCATATGCTTTCTTATTATAGAATAAAAATATGTAATAACTTGATTTTCTTTATTCTTTAGTTATAACAAACTTAAAGCCAATTAAAGTATGACAAATTCATCCCAGATGACTGAACACTTCTGTTTCTACTTCTTTACCTGGTGTCTGTGTTAATCTCTAAAATTTTCTAAAAATGTATTTTATTTATTTCATTAAAATATTTCAATTTTAACATTTATTTTAAAAAATTTAAGTTTCAAATTCTTTTGTTCTCATCTCCTATCCTTCACCTCACTGAGAATGTAAGAAATACATAAGTATGTATGGTTAACTCATGAGAAATATATTTCTGTATTATCTGTGTCATCAAAGAAAAAACAAAATAATTTAAAGAAAATGAAAATGATTATTCCTTAATATGCATTCATAATTCATCAGTTTTCTCTTTGGAGATGGATAGGATTGTTTGGTATTGTATTGGATCATTGTCTTGATCAGAGTAGTTAATTTTTTTTTTTTTTTACGGGGGTTTTCATTACAATATTGCTGTTACTATATACAACATTCTTCTGGGGTGAATACTTCCCTTTGCTTCAGTTCATCTAAGATTTTCTAAGAAACCTCATAATTTCTCTATATGTTTTTGCAAATATATTTTAAAGTAGAAAAATTAGATTTAAGATTCATACCTAAATATACTTGTGTTTTTCTTAATATTATTGTCACTTCATTTCTTCAGCTCATTACTAATCTGCTTTCCCAAAATTAAGAAAGAAGACACTAAATGTATCATTTCCAACAAAATAGAAACATTAATCTGCTTTCTTGAAATTAAGAAAGAAGGCACCAAAAGCATAATTTCCAACAAAATAGAAATGTAAATTCTACCACAGTTTGTGTAGTGGGTTTTCCTGTGGGATAAGATGAAATTATAGTAGTTACATATTGGGTATCTATGTAAAATTATACATAAAATATAAATTTCATGATGGAATATTTGCTCTGATTCTGGCTAATAGACAATGATCTTGATGTTTTTCCATTCACCAATGGAGTGAAATATAAATGTGTGTTTAATCCCATGGTTTTTAGAATGATGTTTTCAGGCATGTTGTCAAATGTGTATGGAGAACTCACACATGGTAAGTGATCACAAGAAGATCAGAAAGAATGATATGAGGACATTCTCAAAGTCTTTTTTAAGAACTTTATAATCGGTTGTATGACATAGGAAACACTGGCACAGGAATGTCCAGTATAGCATGCCCTCATCAGAGTAAATGCTGTGCTCTATGAACAAAGAATTGAGTTAATTCAGAAGAAACACAAGGTGCTCAAAATTAGAAAAAACACCCCAAATGTTCATAAGGACTATTTGTGTCCAAGCAAGTGGCAGAGCATCCTGAAATTGTTTTGATCTGATCATCCATAGTTGAACGCATTATAACTTGACTCAAGCATAGTAATATCATTTTGGTCCTTTCTGAGCATGAAAGACAACAACCAACCATATATGTGAAAATTACAAAGATAAAAGTTTTAAAATTTGTTATAGATATTAATTGAATTAACACAATTGAGAAAACACTCAGTATGTGTCTGTGTATACACATATGTATGTATACATATGTATTTAAAATACTTGCTCATGTCTTTTTTTGAGGAGAATTTTCTAATTGAGTTCTAGTTCCAAATCAATATATTCAGTTCTAGAGAAAATTGTTTTGTAATATTTTCTGCTTGGTAATTTTATTTCTTTTATAACAAGGCATTAGGATGTTTTAGTTGGTCTTAGTGTGAAATTATAGAATCCTAGACATATCATCATCTAGGAACTGAACATAAATTCTGAAATACAACAGAAAATCTTTTAGTTAAGATTCTCCTCCTCCATCTCCTTCATTATTACTACAAAATGCTTCATACATATAATTTCATGTGGTCTTCAAAACAATTATGTGAAGTAGATACTATATTTATGCCCATTTTATAGATTAGAAAATTAAGGCTAAGTAACTAATCTTATAGATTAGAAAACTAAGATCAAGTGACTTGCCCAAAGTCACAAAGCTATTAAGTTAAGTTTTTGAGGAAGCAAACTCAGATATTACTCATATGAAACCAAGCACATAGTATTCATGTGAATCATTTATTCATAATATCATTTATAATTTTATATATCTAAGAAATCCTTGTTTGGGGATGTAATTATAGTACTTTGTACATAGTAGATCCTCAGTAGTGTTTGTTTCAATTCACATTTGAAATGAACACATGTGAGAATTAATCTCATTATTTGGGAAGATTCTACAAAGCATAAATTGCTCATTTTGCAGAAAAAAATAGAACTACTGCATTCCTTGACTCCACGACTAAGGAGATCATAATCAACACATACAATATTTATGGGGAAAATGTGATATTTTTATTTAGTTGCCTGTAACTTTTTGAACGCAGAAAGGCATTGATTAATTTAAAATAATACAAAATTCTTTTTGAATTCTCAAAAAAGTGGAATGTCCTAACCAATATTTTTATCTGTCCACTTGACAGCTCTTACTTTTTTAGTATTAAAATTTTGTCATGATATCTGTCCTAAGTTTTGTGACTTATATGTCTCGTTGTAACATATAAAATAGAATAAAATTTTCAACACTGAACATAATTCTTTGAGCAAAATATTTGAGTGCTATTTGCTGTTCTTCTATGGAATGTGCAAATGGTCATATTTTTATAACAAGAAGTTTTTTATATGGGCAACATTGTATATTCAAACTTTTTAATATCACACTTTTACAGTGTTCTGACTGGAATCTTGAATATGGTGATAATCTTACCAGTATATGGCATAATGGACAGTATATCCCACTTAAAGAAGCGAGCGTTTTACTTATTAGCACTGAGAAATGTCACAAAAGAAAGGAAGATGGTACTAGTATTGTACTTTCCAATGTATTAGAAATGTTGAAATTTTGCTTCATTTGTATGTATGATTTTCTTATAGGTGAGAGGAGATTTCCTATAGGGTCAGTGACTATATGTTGGGTGGTTAAGATTGTAAGAGTAGAGCTAAAATCCCTTCAAATTCAAGTTCTCTATAAATTGTTGGTTTTGTTTTTTTTTTTTAATTGCAAGGATTACTTATGCTACTATGCTGTATGTAGTTAGTAAGGTACTTTATGTTATTCATTCAGTTAAACAAATATTTTAACATCTGGTATTTTCTCTAGCCCTTAGTTTTTTGTTTGTTTGTTTTTGTCAGTAAAATGAGACCTGAATTCCTTTTCATCTGGAAAAGCATTTATAATATATACTAGATACTCTACTGTGTGATTGGAGAGCTTTAAATGAAAACTAAATACGGTACTTCTTTGGATCTTACAGTCTGGTTGTTAATAGAAAGGAAGACAGTGGATATTATTTAAGAACATAGTCTGTGCCAGTCACTCTCCTTTTCAAAAATTATTTCATTTAATTTTTGTAGCTATCTGAGGGAGGTATGTGCTCTCATTATCTCCATTTTATAGTTGAGGAAATAGGCAAACAAAGATTGAGTGAGTTGTCTGGGATCATATAGCTGGTAAAGCCAGAGGCAGGATTTGAACTCAAATCTTCCTGAATCAAGATTCCCCGTGCCACTTAGCTACCTCTGACATTCATAGGGTAATGAAAAATCAAGTAAATACCTGGAAGTTGTGAATATTAGATGCTTCATTTAATGAAAAATTAATTTTGCACAAAACCTGCACAGTTTTTATTATTAATTATAAATTTTAAAATTATTTCTCATGAGGTTTTAATATTCACTTCAATCCATTATGAGTATTTTATTAGTAATGAAAAATTTCAGTTTCTTGAAATACTTTTAGTTAAATAAGACCCTCTTATATTTATCTTGAATTTTTAAAATAGTCAAAATCTTTAAATAATTTAGTGTGATGTCTGTTTGAGGATTGATGGGAAACATAAAAATAGCTTTTCTTTCTTTCTTTTTTTGAAAGAGATATAAGAAATGCCTGTAGTATATCTAAGAAAAGAATCTACCATAAATAGGCAGTATATTGCTATAAAGTGCTTGTCCTTTTGGTAGCTGTGAATTGTCAGTCACTTATAGAAAAAAAAAAAAGGCGTAGTAATTTTTTTTTTTTTTTAACAGAATCATGGAGCTGTGGTTCCTTGCCAATCAGTGTTCTTTTCTCTCTCCTACCCCTATTCATGCAGGAATACCTTATTTATTTTCATCTTTATGAAAAAGTTTCTTATTAATACCTTACCTGATTAATACCTGACCCTTTAAGGATTATAAAATAATTTACTCATAATCCCACTTGAAAAGTAGTAGTAGTATTTTTATCTCAATTTTAAATGTAAAACAACTGAAACTTTCAAAAAAGCCTATGGCACTTGGCCATGTGTTGTTGGAACCAAGGTTTGAACCCATTTTGTCTGACTTCCAGTTCTAATGCTTTTTTCCTACTATATGTCAGATAGAATACTGTCTAGATGCTAGAGCTCAGGAGAGAGAGATAGTGAAGTTTGGAATTAATAGCTATATGAGGGGAAAGAAGGGAACAGATTCAAAGAGATTGTGGAAGGAAACTTGACAAGGCTGTCTGAATGTGCGTTTTGACTACTTTTCTATGTATCTTGATTAATTCATTCTCTGATGTTTTTCAATAACTTTTAAACAGTAAGGATACCATTTTCCATTTATTAATATAAATACTTGTTTGGATTTTTTTCCCAATAATTTATTTCAATGAATATTTATTAAGCATTTACTGGCATTGTTGATAGAAGTCCTCTCTTCAAAAAGTCTTCATTATTTTGGGGGACTGTAATATGTATACATTTGAGTAAATTCAAGATAATTTTAAAGTAAGTGAATATAAAATAATTTGCAAATACTAAGAACTTGGAAGATCAGAGGAATGTCATTTGCAAGGTGACGCTTGAGTTAAGCCTTCAGCAAAGCTCCAAGATTTGGAGATGAGGAAATACTTTCTAAGAACTGGGTGCAGCCTGGGCCCAGACAAGAAAAACAATGCTCAGTTTGAGGAATGTTTGGCAGGAGCACAGGGTTTGTGAAGGACACAGTACTGGGAAAGGGAAGCACATTTTAGAAGGCTTTAAACAACAACCGAGGGACTTTGAGTTTGTTCTAGAGTCAGTGGTGAGCCAGTGAATATTTTTCAGGCTTGTGTTTTAGGAAAATTAAAACTGATAGTTATATAGAGGATGCATTAGAAAGTGATAAAACAGAAAGTAGGAGACTAATTTTAGCAGACTACTGCTAGAATTCATGAGAGAGAAAGTAAAGTTTTGTACTAATGGCAAGAAAGGGACAGAGGCAAGAGAGATTGTGGAGTGAGACTTGACAAGGCTACCTGAATTTTAGTTTTGAATATTTTTCTCTGTTACCTTCATGGCAGGGGGTAGGGTTAATTCACTCTTCTGTGATGCTTTTTATTAGCTTTAAACAGTAAGGATAATATTTTCCATTCACTGATAAGACTCTGGCATCAAAATAATTAAGTACATATTTCCAGAAACAATATTCTACTCTGCTACCCTGCTGCTGAAATAGTAGTCAGGGTTATCAGACTACCTCCTTTGATCTTTTGATCACATGAACAAATGTTTCCAGTGCTGCATCAGTGAGTGTGTAGTATTTTAAGGTAAACTTAAAGCATATACAAAACCTGTCTATAATTTTTCCTTCGGTAAATGGAATCCACATTTCCACATGAACTAAGAAAGCTAAGTTGTTAATAGCTTCCCCAGGGCTTTACTTCTTGCCATGTGACACCTTCAATGAACTCATCATATTTTAGGCATATTAAAAAATGTGTGCTCATGAGCTTAAAATTCTGAGTGCATCATCTGGTTTTGATATTCCTTAGGATAAAAAAATGTCTTTCATGTTCAACCTGAATAAAAGATAATGCCAAAATCAATTTGTAAGCCAGGTAAACATAGTTAAAAAGCTGGGCTATAAAGTTTTCAATGTTTTGAAACATTATAACAGCACACTGAAGAATTGTAACATGCACTACATATATTGCTTTTCATTTCTGGTGTATATGATACGTCAACTTCAGAAATTTTTTTCTACTGTCTTACACTCCTGTGATAGATGATTTCAGTCTGTGTCATATCTGAACAAAATATCTGAGTTTATCCTTGAGAAGGCTTAATCAAGCTCAGATCTAAAATTATTTGGATTTGACTTGGTGGTATTTGAAATGTTGAAAGAGGTAAATTTAAAGCTGAGACTTAGTACTTAGAGCTGTAACGGACTTCAGGTATCATGTACTAACCTTTTCATTTTTCAGGTGGGAAAATACAGGTCCCAAGAGGCCAGTTGAATTGTTCATGTCACACATAACATTCTATATTCTATCGCTGTATCTTTGGTCAGGAATCCTCATGCTTAGAATGTACTTTCTCTTTACTTCTTTCTTATAGAATCATTAATTTCCTTCAGGGTGTTCAGATACAGCTTTTACCTCCTAAATGAGACCTGATCTGCCCAGCTATTAGTAGCTTCCCCTGCCAAACCTACTTTGTATTTACTTCTTAAGTACTTTGTTTCTCTAAGTACATTTTATTTCTCCTGAGAGAATATAAACTTCTTAAGAGTAGAAACTTTTTTTATTTTTGTCTTTTGTAGGACCTAGGGAGGCATAGTAGATACTTAATAAATGCCTGTTAGTTGACTAATTGGAATGCTGTTAAAATATCAAAAAAAAAAAATCATCTAGATCAGCAATACTTGTATTGATCTGGGTATACATTTTACTATTTGTAAACATTTTATGTTCTGTAGGTTGGTTACTAAGATTCTCAACACATTTTACCTTTTTTAGGTTACATACCTTACTTTAGCTAGCTGGTGGTATTCATTTATTTTTACTTCTGTCTGATTTTTTGAATTTTCTTGGCAAAGATACTGGATTATTTTGTCATTTCTTTTTCTAGCTTATTTTCCAGATGAGAAACTGAAGCAAAGAGGGTCAGGTGCCCGAGGCTACACAATAAGTGTCTGAAGTCAGATTTGAACTCAGGAAGATGTTTCCCTCATTCCAAGTATGGTACTCTATTCATTGTACCACCTATCTGCTCCATTTGAATTGGGTAGTTGAGGTATATGCAAGACCTTATCTTTTTTCTCTATGTGTAATATAGTGTATCTTTAGCTTTCTTCTCCTTTGTCTACATGGTGAAAGTGCTTCTTGCATATTTTATTATTTAATCCTTTTGTCTTTTAAAAATTTGGTTAGGAGAAAACACACATTTTGCCTACATTTATCATTAGCTACATTTCTGATCTCAATGTTTCCTTTAACCTGGATAACATGGCAAACATAATAGCTGGATTAGCTAACTTAAATCTAAGTCTTAAAACCTTCTACCCCAAAAATCTTGGCTGGAAGATTTTCAGGAAACAGAAAATTTAAGTAAATGAGTCCAGTCTGAAAAGTTAAATAGCCGTCTCTTCCAGTTCTCTGTCTATGTAAAACAGCTCTGTCAGCTAGATTGGTACAAAGCCAAACTCAAGCTTCATGCCTTAAGTCAGTCAGTACCTACAAGGGGTCCCAAAAGTCAGCATTTACAGAAGGTTTCTGAAAGACTTAATGAAGTTTAGGGTTGAAACTTGACTAAGTCTTTTGTTAATCCCTGAATGTTTTTGTTTTTGTGTTTTTTTTTCCCTAAGCAATTATTATTGTGCATTAAAGAGAATGAATTATTTAGGTAAAACAAAGTCGATTTTAAAAGGAGACTAGAATTCAAGGGATGGACTGAGTATTTTTGGAAATGTCCATATTCATTAAATGTCAATGCCAGAATAAAAAAAAAAAATCATTCCTTGCATCACTCAAATTGTTTGTGAAAACAACAGTTCTGATGTTCATGTGGCTTCTCTTTTGAGTTTTCCTGTGACCTAAAACTTTGACTTAAATAGTAACTGGGGTCTTTGGATAGCCAAGCTGAATGGAGTCAGTGACTTCAGTGAAATGAGAATAAACTTTGTGAGAAAGAATAGTATATATAAAGTCAACAAACATTTATTAAATGCTTACTATATGTAATATAGTATGCCTTGAGGACATAAAGGTAAATTGGAAGTAATCTCAGAGGGACTGCACTAGTAAGGAGAGGGAACTAGGTCTTGAAGGAAGCAAGGACACCGAGACAGGAGGGAAAATATTCCATGGGTGGAAGATTGTTTGAGAAAGGTATAGAGTTGAAAGATAAGTGTTCTGTCTAGAAATGGCAAGAAAGCCAGTGTTACTGGATCATAAAATATGGAGGGAAGTAAAGTCTGAGAAAACTGGAAAGGAACTAGCCAGGAGAGAATAATGGACTTGGAATCCACAGACTGGAATCTCTGCTACTTATTCTTAAAGTCTTAGGATAGAGAATTCTAGAAATCTACCTTCTCTTTTTCAAATGCTCAAACTGCAGCCCAGAAAAGGAAGGTGATTTTAATCACCTGTAATCACAAGGGTGAATAACAACCAAAATTGGAACCAGATCTTCTGATATAAATCTGATAGTCTTTCCTACTATTAATAGTGGAAAGTATAAATATTTGGTATTATTTTCTAAAGCTCTTTCAGTCGTATTTTCCTCTGGATTAAATGGAGATAATGATATGAACACCATTTACTTCATAAGGTTGTTAGAAAGAAATTATTTTGCAATATAAATGTAAGCTATTGTTTGAATCTGTATTTTTTTGATTGATGTACAAAGATTATAGTTGATATATAGTATGCAAAGATTGCAAAGCACTTTATATTTATTATCTCATTTGATCATGTGGAATCATTGTTCATTAGGCCATCTTAAACATCTTATAATTAAATATGCAAAAAATGTAAAGAGTACAGAATACAGGTTTAAATAGATCCTTGGAATTTAAATGTGATTTTTATTCTATATGCCAACTCCTTGTGTTCCCTTTCCTCCAAACCATAAGAACTCATTGCTAAAATGAAAAGGGCCATCAGTGAGAACATGTGACTTAGTATACAAACTATTGCATTCTATATAACTTTTCAGAAAAAAATTAAATGAATAAAAATAGATAGCCACTCTGAATTAGCAAGATCTTGTTAATATCCTGTGATTTCTGTAAATCAAATGATTAACTTTGTCCCACAGCCATATATATCTATATATATATATATATATAGATCTATATCTATATATATATACACATATATATGTGTGTATATATATATGTATATTCATATATGTATATACACACATACATGCACACATATATATACATATACTTTATTCTTCCTTGTATACTTCTTTTATATCTTTCTCCCCATTTTAAATTTAATCATTTACGTTCTGCTTCTTAAACATTTAATTTCACTACATTTTGTGTTGTTGTTGTTGTTGTGTGTGTATATATATATATACACAAACTTGCATGAGTTTATATCAGCCTCACTGGGATCAGTCAACACATAATTATTTATTAGGTGTCTGTTATATATCTGAAATTATGAAAAGGCCCGAAGAAGCAATTCTAAGGTGATGGTTGCAATTTAGCAATTTTGAATTTTGAGAGTGAATCTCAACACTGTGTTGGATATGCAAAAGAGGCAGTTGTCCAAATTTGGGATCAGATACTAATATGTTCTTTCCTATATGAGGGTCTACAGCCCAAGTTTATTTTTTTTTTTTTTGTTAAAGCTTTTTTATTTTCAAAATATATATACAAATAATTTTTCAACATTGATCATTACAAAACCTTGTGTTCCAGATTTTCCATTCCTTCCCCCCACCTTCTCCCCTAGATGGTAAGTAATCCAATATATGGTATACATGTTAAATACATGTTAAATCCAATATATGTAAACATATTTATACAATTATCTTGATGCAGAAGAAAAATCAGATCAAAAAGTAAAGAAAATGATAAGAAAATGAACAACAACAAAAAGAGTGAAAATGCTATGTTGTGATCTACACTCAGTTCCCACAGTCCTCTCTCTGGTTGGAGATGGTTCTCTTCATCACAAACTCATTGGAACTGGTCTGAATCATCTCATTTTTAGAAAGAGCCATGCCTATTAGAATTGATCGTTGTGTAATATTGCTGTTTTTATATATAATGATCTCCTGGTTGTGCTCATTTCACTCAACATCGGTTTAAGTAAATCTCTTCAGGCCTCTTTAAAATGATCCTGCTGATCATTTCTTAAAGAACAATAGTATTCCATAGCATTCATATACCATAAGTTATTCAGCCATTCCCCAACTGATGGGCATTCACTCAGTTTCAAGTTTCTAGCCACTACAAAAAGGGCTGCCACAAACATTTTTTGCACCCTTTCCTTCCTTTAAGATCTCTTTGGGATGTAGGCCCAATAGAATCCACTGCTGGATCAAAAGGTATGCACAGTTTGATAACTTTTTGAGCATAGTTCCAAATTTACAGCCCAAGTTTAAAGGATCACAGGATTTAGAATTTAAATTGAGTATTTAATTCTAACATATCTAGTCCAGTCTCCTCATTTTATAGGTGACTAGTGAAAACCATATAAGCTAATTAATTTCCCCAAGGTCAAGTTCACATTCCTTCTCAGAAAAATTTGTTTATGTGAGTAGTCTGGCATAGAAAGAGGCACTGTGCAGTAGTGAAGAGAAATATACTGAACCATTGGATTATTCTTGAAGATAAGCTTCCCTTGAGGTATATGCTGCACAGGGGAACATTAGTGAATATAATAGTGATTACAGTTGAAAACATTAGAGGTATTTTTAAGAGAGGCCTGACAGATCTCCTAGTTTGCTTTGCACAAGATTTTTGCTTCTTATGCATTGCATACTTTTTCTCCCAATCTCCAATTCAAAATACCCGTCTTATTTAACAAATAACCTGAAGCACCACCAAATTGTCAAAAAGGGATTCTCTGGTCCCTCACATATTAGTGCCAGCTCCCATAAGATTTCCTTCCAGTTAGTTTACATTAATCTTATTATTATTTTTTTTTTAATTTTGGATTTATTTTATATGGTCTCCTTTGTTTTTGTTGTTTTTCTAGATTAGAATGTAAGCTTCTTCAGGTTTGGGACTATTTTTGCTTTTTCTTAGTATCCAATTTGTCTTTAGCCCTTAGCACGGTGCCTGATACAGAGGAAATATATTAATTGCTTGTTTAACTTCCTGATTTTTCAGCCTTAAATTCCAGGACCCATAAATGCCTTGATTCAATCTCAGCTGCACCTACCATGACTGTATACTAATTCCTGTTGGTACCCATAAGAATTCCACTTCCCTAATAGAATTTCTGACATCTATCTACTTTTTTTTTTTTAAATGATTTCTTTGGTACATGGACTCTTTTGGATATAGAAATACTGCTGGATCAAATAGTATGCACAATTTGATAGCCTTTTAAGTATAGTTCCAAATTGCTCTTCAGAATGGTTGGATCAGTTCAGAACTCCAATAACAATGTATTAGTGTCCCAATTTTCTCACATCCCCTCCAGCATTTATCATTATCTTTCTGTCATCTTTGCCAATCTGAGAGGTATGTTAGTGGTATTTCGGGATTGTCTTAATTTGCATTTCTTTCATCAATAAGTGATTTAGAACATTTTTCATATGACTAGAAATGGCTTTAACTTCATCTGAAAATTGTTCATATCCTTTGATCATTTATGAATTGGATAATGACTTATATTCATATTTATTTCAGTCAATTCTTTCTATACTTTAGAAATGAAGCCTTTATCAGAAACCCTGGATGTAAAGAATTTTTCCCAGTTGTCTGCTTTCCTCGTGGCTGAATTAATTGTGTTTGTATTAAACCCTTTTAATATAATATAATCAAAATGTTCTTTAGTTGTTCTTTGTCCATAAATTCCTTTCTTTTCCACAGACTAAGAAATATACTATCCTTTGTTCTCCTAATTTGCTTATAATATCACTCTTTATGTCTAAATCATTAACTTATTTCAATATTAATTTGGTTTAGGTCATTAGGTCTTCATCAACACCTAGTTTCTGCCATATCACTTTCCAATTTTCTAAGCAATTTTTATCAAACAGTGAGTTCTTAACCCAGAAACTATAGTCTTTGGATTTATAAAACACTAGATTAATATAGTCATTGATCATGTGTCTTGTGAATCTAACCTATTTCACTGATCCACTACTGTATGTCTTAGTCAGTACCAAATTATTTTGATGACTGCTGCTTTATAATATAGTTTGTTCTTCATTCTTGAAGAGTACCATGATATCAGGGAGATGATGCCATGACATGCAAGTGAATTGGATTTAAGTGAGGGAGGACTGTGCAAAGTCACCAGCCTCATTTTCTCCTCTGCAACTATCTTCATCCACTGGCAAGAAATATAGATCAGAATAACTATAAATGGTCCTGGATATTGTGGGAGATCTTGGCCTTTAAGCTAAGGTCTCAATCAGACTGAGAAAACTTCTAGTAAGTCATTATGGCTAAGTAAAAAAATAAGGCAGATTATATATATATATATATATTTTTTTTTGATTAGTTCAAAAATTAGTCTAGGAGGGGGTAATCTTCAGGGTTTCTAGTCAAAATAGAAATAATTGCTTATTTACATCTAATTTTAGCCAGTCAAGGCCTGCACAATGACCAAGCGGGGCTTGGCTTTGGACATATTGGCTAATCATTGTGAGTGATTTGGGTTAAAGTCCCATACCATAATTCACAAGATCTTTTTCAAGATTTCAGCAATCAAAATTTATATTTCTCTAGGCAGATCACTTGCAGATAAGTGTATGCTACCCTGTGCTGACAGAGGAAAGGGAAGGAAAAAGAGAAAAGAAAAGAAAAAGAGGTATGTTATCCAACTGGCCAATTCTAGTTGGATCTCTAGTGAGGCAGTTCCTACTCAGAGAGGTTGGTTTTTGTCCTTCATTTTTGAAAAGGACTATGACATCAGGGAGGTGATGCCGTGCCATGCAGGTGAATTGTTTTGAAATGAAGGAAGGCTTTACCTTCTTCTCTGGAGTCATTTGTATGCCTTGGCAATATATAGATTGGGGGGCAGATAAGTTCCACAGTGAATAGAGCACCAGCCCTGAAGTCAGGAGGACCTGAGTTCAATCTGATCTCAGACACTTAACACTTCCTGGCTGTGTGACCCTGAACAAGTCACTGAACCCCAATTGCTTCAATAAAAACAAACAAAAAGATATAGATCAGGATACCTGGAGGTGGCCCTCTCATGAATTGTGGAATGTTGCTAGAGGAAGCTTCACAATCATGCTGATTGCATACATTTCAGATCCATGATATTTAACTTCATCTGGGCCCTTAAAACAAAAGGTGGTCTATTTATTCTTAAATGATCCCTATCTCATTTCTTGTGGAAACTATTCCACATTTTCTCTTTCCTTCTTATGCCTCCCATACATTCTTTTCTCTCCTCTAGAGCTGAGGAACTGCTTTTTTAACTTTACTGAAAAAAAAAATTGAAAAAATTCAATGTGAACCTATTTTCTTATTCTCTTCATCTCAAGACACTTTGACATAATATCCTACTTGCTGCTTGTTTTTACCAAGTCTCTGACAAAGAATTGATCCTTATCCCAAATCTTTTCATATAGACTTTATCCTTTTAGAAGATTGCATCCCTTATAATCCCCTCTTGTCATTTAATGGTTTCTTAAAAACTTCATTCAATCTTGTCATTAGCTCAAGCTATCATCCTGTATCTCTTCTTACTTTCTTAGCCACTCTTTGAAAGAAGTATCTAGATTCACCTGAATTTCTTTTCTCATACTCTTCAGTGCTTTACAATCTAGTTTCGGACCTGTCATCATTCAACAGAAACTACTTTTTGTCCCCAAAAGTTTGACTGATTTCCTGATTGCTGAATCTTTTTTAGTCCTAATTCTTGACTGATGTGCTGCATTTGACACAGTTGACTTCTATATTGTTCTGTATTCTTTTCTTTTTGGGTTTTCATGACACTGCTTTCTCCTAGTTTACATCCTACCTGTCTGACCACTTCAGTGTCCTTTGCTGGTTTATCATCCATATGAAATCAAGATCACTCCCAGGTACTGCCTGAGGACTGCTTCTTTTATCCTTTTACACTATTTCTAGATAACCTCATCATCTCTCTTGGTTTTCACTATCATCTTTATAGGGTTTATTTACAAATCTATATAGATATTATCTTAGCCTTTCTTCTTAGCTTCAGTTCTGTATCATCAGTTGACTGCTTGAATACATCTTAAACTCATCATGTCTAAAACTGAAGTAAAAATCTTTCCTCTCCTATTTCAGACTTCCTTATTTCTGTTGAAAGTATACTGCCATCCTTACAGTTTCCCAGGTTTGTAGCCTTAGCATTATATTCCACTACACATTCTTTCTCATCCAACATATGAAGTTCATTGTTAAAATTTGGCTTTTCCTGTTTTATAATATCTCTGTCATTTCTCAAATTATAATTATCTCCTTTATTCAAGACTTCGTCATCTCTTTTCTAGATAATCACAACAGTTTCCCAAATGTGACCCTTCATTGTCTCTCACTAATTCAGTTCATTCTAATGAACTTTCAAATTAGCTTTCTTTAAGGACAGATCTGACCATGTGAGTCCCTACTTAGTCAAACTGTGGCTCCCTATTGCATTTAAGATAAAACATAAGCTTTTCAACTTAACTTTTAGAGCTCTTCACAATCCATTCAGCTTTATTGGACATGACCTTCCTGCATGCTGCAATCTAGACAAATAGGGCTCTCTCTTCTTCTCCTCCATGCTCTTCTATCACTCTTACATTGGTTCATCTCACATGCCTAGAATTCATTCCCCAATTAGCTTTAGAGAGTCCTCTTCCTTTAAGACACAACTCAAATAACTATCTTGTACATAAAGATTTTCTTTGTGCTTTCTCTTATTACCAAGGCCCTTGCTCACAAAATAGCATGTTTTGACTTCCTATATGTTTGTGTTTGTTAATGTTATATTTATGCTGTATATATTTTTATGTATACATTTATAAGCTTGGCCATTAAACTGTGAAACTTTGGGGTTGTTTTATCCTTTTGTGCTTTGTATCCCTGGTGCCTAGCTTAGTTTTTAATAAATATGTGATTGAGAGCAGACCTCATAACAACTTCCTTTCTTTGGTATTTTGGTTCCTTTACCCAATGCACAATGAAAGATCAAGGATAGTCTTTCCTTATGAATAAAGATGAATAGTATGCATTTAGTCTTATGGTTTTATTTGTCTTAATTTTTAAAAATTATTTTAAAATATTAAAAAAAAACAATTCAAAATTGCATGCATTTGCAATCTATCCTTCCCTCTGTTCCCATCCCATTGAATAACAAAACAAAATCTGAAAAATAAAACCCTTATCATACACATATGTAGGTCATGAAAATTAATCCCTATATTAGCCATGGCATGCCTTCTCCCTCTCATTAACTCTCTTTTTCTGCATATATATACATATATATATATATATATATACACACATACACACACATATGTATATATATATATATATATATATATATATATATATATATATATATATATATATATATATATATATATATATATATATATATATATATATATATATATATATATATATATATATATATACACACACATACACACACACACATATATATATATACATATACACACACATTGCATTTTAAATTCATCATCTTCATGGTAGGAGAGTTGAGTAGCATGGCTGATTTTTAATTTCTGAACTACTGGTTGGTCATTGATCAGAGTTTTAAAATGTTTCAGTTATTTCTTCATAATGTTGTTATTGTATAAAATTTCTGCTTACTTTCTTTTCTTTTCTTGTCTTTTTTTTTTCCTGAGGCAATTGGGGTTAACAGACCTACCCAGGATCACAAAGCTAGTAAGTATTAAATGTGTGAAATCACATTTGAACTTGGGTCCCCCTGACTTCAAAGCTGGGTGTTCTATCCATTGTGCCACCTAGCTGCCTTGCTTACTTTTATTTTCTATCATTTCATGGAAGTCTTACTAGTTTCCTCTAAAACAATCATTCCTTTTTTAATAGCTTTTTATTTACAAAACATATGCATGGGTAATTTTTCAACATTGACCTTGCAAAACCTTCTGTTCCAACTTTATCTCTCCTTCCCCCCACCCCTTTCCTTAGAGGCAGGTAATCCAATACATGTTAAATATGTTAATATCTACATCTATATCTAAATCTTTATCTATATCTATATAAATATAGATATAGTATATCTTGTTGCACAAGAAAAATCGGATTTAGAAGAAAAAAATAACCTGAGAAAGAAAACAAAAATGCAAGCAAACAATAACAGAAAGAGTGGAAATGCTATATTGTAGTCCACACTCAGTTCCCATAGTTCTTTCACTAGGTGTAGCTGGTTCTCTTCATTACTGAATAATTGGAGTTGATTCGGAGCTGATTTGGATCATCTCATTGTTTCAGTTCTTTACACCATAGTATGATGATCTGGAGCTGAAAGAGATATAAATGGTCATCTCATCCAGCAAGGCAACTAGGTAGTTGAGTGGATAAAGCATGGGACTTGAAATCAGGAAAACTTGAGTTCGAATCTTATTGCTGATACTTATTTGCAGTGTGGTTCTGGGCAAGCCATTTCACCTCTCTGTAACTCACTTTCCTTAACTCTAAAATGGGGATAAAAATACATCTCTCCAAGGAGTTTTGGAAAGGACAAATGGGTAAACCTGTGCAAAGCATGTTGTAAACATTCTTGTTGTTAACATCATCATTATTCTTAGGGATTAATGTATAGATGATTTTAAGAGGTTAAGTGCCTCATTCTAGGTGACACAGGTGCTAAGTTGATGCTTCAGCTGGAAAATTAATGTTCTTTTCTTCACTAGTCTATGCTATTTCTTTCCTTTCCTCTCCTTTGTGAATTTATACTCTCTTTGAGCTTTGGTTTCATTATATAGAATATAAGTAGTCAATATTTGCTTTCTTAGACCATTGATTGGTAACTGTAAAAATGAGATCAGTCTTTCAAATTTAAAGAAAATTTTTATCGATTGTAGGTTGGGGTTTCCATTTTGAATTTGCCATTAAACCAGTATTGTTGTTGTTGTTGTTGTTGTTGTTTAGTAAAACACAATGCACTCTTTTTATTGACAGAACATATGCATGGGTAATTTTTCAACATTGTCCCTTGCACTCACTTCTGTTCCAACTTTTACCTTCCCTGCCTCCACCCTCTCCCCTAGATGGCAGGCAGTCTCATACATGTTAAACATTAAACCAGTATTGTTAACCTAACCAGCATTCTTTGGTTTTCTGGCTCTCAGCTTCCTCCTATATTAAAGGATAGTTGTCAAACTGAGATCCGCAGCTATGTCCATTTCTCACACTATCACCTAGTATAAATTCAGAATTATGGCAATTATGCAATTTCTTCAAAGTTACTTTTTTTCCATTTTACATTTTTACCACCCCCAACATTGAATAAATATCCATAAAGAGAAGCTTTATACATTTTACAATTATATACTTGTACATTCACTTATTTACAGAAGGTCTTTATGTACTAATAATTATGTTCTGATATTTGCTAGGAGAGTCAAAAGGTAGCTCCTGAAATTTACTGAATAGGGAAGTGGCATGGCAATTTGTGATAATATGATTGTGATGGGATGCTTCCGTGCTTAGAAATAATGAGATGGTTGATTTTTGATAAAATATGGAAGGACTTAATTGAAATAATTAAAGTAAAATGAGCAAATCCAAGAATATAATATATACAATAACAGCAATATTATTTGAAGAACAATGTGAATAACTAAGTTATTCTAAGTATTATAAATACTCAAATCAACTAAAAAGAAGTTGTGAAAATTGCTATTCATTTCCAGAGAAAGAACTGAAATTGTGGATTTACATATATTTGTTAACGTATGTCAAACGTTGGCTTTTTCTAGTGTGGAATAAAGAGAGGAACATTTTAAAATTAAATTTTAAAAAAGACATGCTTTAGAAATATCATTTTATTTCTGGAGTAGAGTCAAGATGATAGAGTAAAGCCAGGAAGCTGCTTGAACTCTTCCTGTTTCCCTTGAAAACTACATGAAACCAAGTCTCTGAACAGTCTGATGGAATGAAACCACTTTCCAGCTCAAGATAAACCGAAAAAAAAATTCAAGAAAGGTCAGTCACACTGGGGTGAAAAGGATACCCAGCCCAGGACAGTAGACTCTGGGAAAGCCAATGAGAAGGTCTTAATCACAGCACATCAACAACTAAGACGCTCAGCCCTGGCTCAGTAGAGGAGCAAATCAGTGGAGCAGTTTCCAGAAGGCAAACTCTAGGAAACCAGGCTGTTTCCTGAACATTGCAGAAAAAAGTTACTCCCAGCAAACAGAAGAGTCCCCTGTGCTCAAATAGTCAGAGCTTCATAGGAAGCTTGGAACACCACCACCTTTACCCCAAGAATAGAGCTTCACCTTAAAAGTAAAAAGAAAGGAAATAGCAAAAGAAAAGGGAAAAAATGAGCAAGAAATGTAAAAGAACCTTGCTGACAGAGTAGACCAAAACGCAAACTCAAGCTCTACAGAATGTCCACAGCCTCAAAAAGTGAGATAAACTGGTCTCATGCTCAAAAAGGCTTCTTGGAAAGGCTCACAAAAGAAAAAGGCAAATGACAGAGGTAGAGAAAATGAGAAAAGAAATGAGAAGTAAACATGAGAGAGTCAACATCTCGGAAAAGGAAGGAAAAAAATTGAATAAACAAGTAACTAAAAATATATATTTGACCAATGCAAAAAAAAAAAAAATCCACTGAAGAAAACAATACCTTCAAAAGTACATGGTACCTACATAAAAACTGATCATGTATTAGGGCATAAAAACTTCACAATTAAATGCAAAAAGGCAGAAAAGATAAATGTTTCCATTTCAGACCACAATGCAATAAAATTATATTCAATAAAGGGCCAGGGAAAGATAGACTAAAAACCAATTAGAAATTAAATAATCTAATTCTAAAGAATGATTGGATCAAACAAGAAATCGCGGAAACAATTCATGATTTTGTCCAAGAAAATGGCAATAATAAGACAATATACCAAAACGTATGGGATACAGCCAAAGTAGTTCTTAGGGGAAATTTTATATCTCTAAATAGCTACATAAATAAAATAGAGAAAAAAGGAGAACAATGAATCAGGCATGTAACTAAAAAAAGTTGGAAAAAACAAATTAAAAACTCCTAATTAAATACCAAGTTAGAAATTTTAAAACTCAAAGGAAACATTAATAAAGTAGAAACTAAGGAAACTGTTGAACTAATAAACAAAACTAAGAGTTGGTTTTAGGAAAAAACTAACAAAATAGATAAGCCTTTGGTTAATCTAATGAGAAAAAGGAAAGAAAAAACTAAAGCACCAGCACTAAAAATGAAACAGATGAACTATCCACCAAAGACAAATAAATTAAATAAATAATTAGGAGTACTTTTGCCCAACTGTTTGTTAGCAAGTATGACAATCTAATTAAAATTATGCATATTTACAAAAATATAAACTGCTCAGGTAAGCAGAAAAGCAAATAAATTACTTAAATAGTCCCATTTTAGAAAAATAAATTGAACAAGTTCATTAATGAAGTCCTTAGGAAAAAATCTCCAGGGCCAGATGGATTCACAAGTGAATTTTACCACACATTTGTAGGAAAATTAATTCCAATACTATGTAAACTATTTACGTAAAGAAAGAGTATTGCCAGTTCCTTCTATGACACAAATAAGGCACTGATACCTAAACCAGGAAGAGCCAAAACAGAGAAAGACCAATCTCCCTAATGAATATTGATGGAAAATTTAAAAATGAAATATTAACAAAGATATTATAGCAACTTATCAGCAAGATAATACACTATTACCGAGTGTGGTTTATAACAGGAATGTAAGGCTGGTTCAATATCAGGAAAACTACTCCCACAATTGACCACATCAATAACAAAACAAATAGAAATTATTGTTTTGTTTTGTTTTTTTGAGTTTACTTCTTTTTAAATTTATTTTATTGTTTTTTTATTATGACTTTTTATTGACAGAACATATGCCTGGGTAATTTTTTACAACATTATCACTTGTACTCACTTCTGTTCCGACTTTTCCCTTCCCTCCCTCCACCCCCTCCCCTAGATGGCAAGCAGTCTTAAACATGTTAAATATGTTATAGTATATCCTAGATACAATATATGTGTACAGAACCGAACAGTTCTCTTGTTGCACAGGGAGAATTGGATTTAGAAGGTAAAAATAACTTGGGAAGAAAAACAAAAGTGCAAACAGTTTACACTCATTTCCCAGTGATCCTTTTCTGGGTGTGGCTGATTTTATCCATCATTGATCAATTGGATCTGAGTTAGATCTTCTCTTTGTTGATGATATCCACTTCCATCAGAATACATCCTCATACAGTATTTTTATTGAAGTGTATAATGGTTCTGCTCGTTTCACTCAGCATCAGTTGGTGTAAGTCTCTCCAAGCCTCTCTGTATTCCTTCTGTTGGTCATTTCTTACAGAACAATAATATTCCATAACATTTATATACCATAATTTATCCAATCATTCTCTAATTGATGGGCATCTGTTCACAAACATTTTGGCATATACAGGTCCCTTTCCCTTCTTTAGTATTTCTTTGGGATATAAACCCAGTAGAAACACTGCTGGATCAAAGGCTATGCACAGTTTGATAACTTTTTAGGCATAATTCCAGATTGCTCTCCAGAATGGTTGGATTCATTCACAACTCCACCAGCAATGCATCCTTGTCCCAGTTTTCCCGCATTCCTTCCACCATTCATCATTATTTTTTCCTGTCATCTTATCCAATCTGACAGGTACAGACAGAAAATTATATGATAATCTCAATAGATGCAAAAAAAGCTTTTGACAAAATACAGCACTCATTCTAATTAAAAACATGAGAGAGTATAGGGATAAAGGGAACTTTCTTTGAAATAATAAGCAGTATCTATCTGCTGATTTGTATTATTTGTAATGGAGCAATCATTATATATAATGGAGAAAAGCTGAATGTATTCCTGATAAGAACAGGGATTAAAAAAAAAAAAGATGCCCATTATCACCATTGTTATTCAACATTGTACTAGAAATTCTGGCTTTAACAATAAGAAAAGAAAAGGCAATTAAAGGAATTAGAATAGGCAATGAGGAAATAAAACTATCATTCTGTGCAGATAATATGATAATGTACTTAAAGAATCCTAGGAAATCATCCCAAAACCTACTAGAATTAATTCACAAGCTTAAGCAATGTTGCTGGATATAGAATAAACCCACACAAATCATCAGCATTTCTATATATTACCAACAGAGCCCATCAGCAAGCCATAAAAAGAGAAATTCCATTTAAAATTACTGTAGACAAAATAAAATATTTGGGAAGGGAGTCTCCCTGCGAAGACAAAACTAATGAATATATAAACATAATTACAAAACATAAATAAACTCAGATTTAAACAATTGGAAAAATATCAAGTGCTCATAGGTAAGCTGAGTTAATATAATAAAAATACACTTCTGCCTAAATTGATGTACTTGTTCAGCAATACCATATCAATCAAAACTGCTAAAAATTATTTTGTAGAACTAGGAAAAATAATAACAAAATTCATCTGGAAGAACATCAAAGGAATTAATAAAAAAAATACAAAGGATGGTGGCTTAGAAGTACCAAATTTAAAACTATATTATAAAGCAGCAGTAATCAAAACCATTTGGTACGGGCTAAGAAATAGAGTGGTGGATCAGTGGAATAACTTAAATACATATGACACAATAATGAAGGCTTATAGCAATCTAGTCTAGTATATGATAAATCCTCAAACTCCAGCTTCTGGAATAAAAATTCAGAGAGTAAAGGATAATTAACCTATATTACCCTTTGGAGAAGGGAGGAATTTATGACGAAAGAAAAACTAGAGAACATTATGAAATACAAAATTTAATTAATACAATAATAATAATTTAAATAATACAAGTTTAATTACATTAAATTAAAAATGTTTTGCAGAAACAAAAACCAACAGAAATAAGATTAAAAGGGAAGTACAAAGCTAGGGAAAAAATCTTTATAGCCATTGCTTCTGAAAAGGTCTTATTTTTAAAATATATAAAGAATGGTGTCGAATTTATAAGAATATGAGTCATTCCTCAATTGATAAATGGTCAGAGAATATGAACAGATAATTTTCAGATGATGAAATTAAAGTCATCTATAGTTATATGAAAAATGCTCTAAGTCACTATTGATTAGAGAAGTGCAAATTGAAATAACTCTAAGGTACCTCATACCTCTCAGATCAACTGAGATGAACAGGAAAAATTAATGATAAACATTAGAATGGATGTGGGAAAATTGGGACACTAATGCATTGTTGATGTGAAAGGATGCAAACAATTCTGGAGAGCATTCTGGAACTATGCCT
The DNA here is from genome assembly GCF_048593235.1 of Sminthopsis crassicaudata. NCBI lineage: Eukaryota > Metazoa > Chordata > Mammalia > Dasyuromorphia > Dasyuridae > Sminthopsis > Sminthopsis crassicaudata. The sequence continues at coordinate 78,955,550 of NC_133619.1, read as the reverse complement.
AAAGGGCTATAAAACTGTCCATACCCTTTGACCCAGAAGTTCCATTACTGGATCAGTATCTCAAGGAAATCACAAAGGAGGGAAAAGTATCCACATGTGCAAAAATGTTTATAGAAAAGAATTGGAAATTGAGTAGATGCCATCACTTGAGGAATGGCTGAACAAGTTGTGGTATGTGAAGGCAATGATATATTAATTATTCTTCTATAAAAAGTGATGAACAAGCTGATTTTAGAAAGACCTGGAAAATTTACATGAACTGATACTGAGTGAAACAAGCAGAATCAGGAATACATTGTGCACAAAAACAGCAATAATGTGTGATGTTCAACTATGAAGACTTGCTTCTTCTCAGTGGTTCAGTGATCCAAAGCAGTTCTAATAGACTTTGGACAGAAAATGCCATCTGCATCCAGAAAAAAGACTAAGGAGACTAAATGTACATCAACATATGGCCATATTCATTTCTTTTTTTTTTTTTTTAATATCTTCCATGGTCTTTTCCTTTGCTCTGATTTTTCTCTCCCGATATAATTCATAAAGCAATATGTATTAAACAAACAAATAAATAAATGACCAAAAATCCTCCTAAAATGTTGGTATCATTGTTCTATAAGAAATAATGAGTAGGGGGCAGCTAGGTGGCACAGTGGATAGAGCACCAGCCTGATGCCAGGAATACCTCAGTTCAAATCTGGCTCAGACACTTAACACTTTCTAGCTGTGTTACCCTGGGCAAGTCACTTAACCCCAGCCTCAGTAATAATAATAATAATAATAATAAAGTAGGCAGATTTCAGAAAAGCTTGGAAAGACTTACATGAACTGAAGTTCAGTCAAGTGAGCAGAACCAGGAGAACATTGAATACGGTAGCAGCAAGATTTTGTGATGGTCAAGTATGATAAATTTAGCTCTTCTCAACAATACAGCAATCCAAGACAATTCTAATAGACTTGGAATGGAAAATGACATTGGCATCCAAAGAAATATCTTTTGTTTTCTTTCTTGTGGTTTTCTCTTTTGTTCTGATTCTTCTTTACCAATATGTCAAATATATAAATACATTTTAAATGATTATATACGTATAAACTATATCAGATTACTTACTATCTTGAGGAGCGAGGAGTGAAGGGAGGGAGAAAGAAAAAAATTGGAGCTCAAAATCTGAAAAAAATGAATGTTGAAAATTATCTCTACATGTCATTGGAAATATCAAATACTATGAAAATTGGGAAAAAAAATAAATGCTGCATGGTACCAATGTTAAAAAAACCGAATAACATTTTAGCATCTGTGTGGAGGATGGACTGGAGCGGGGAGAGACCAATTTGGAGACAATTTCATAACATTCTAGAGGAAAGATGAGATGAATCTGAACTGATGTAGTAACTATGGAAGAAGAAGAAGGAGAAGAAGGAGAAGAAGGAGAAGAAGGAGAAGAAGGAGAAGAAGGAGAAGAAGGAGAAGAAGGAGAAGAAGAAGAAGAAGAAGAAGAAGAAGAAGAAGAAGAAGAAGAAGAAGAAGAAGAAGAAGAAGAAGAAGAAGAAAGAAGGAAGAAGAAGAAGAAGAAGAAGAAAGAAGAAGAAGAAGAAGAAGAAGAAAGAAGGAAGAAGAAGAAGGAAGAAGAAGAAGAAAGAAGGAAGAAGAAGAAGAAGAAGAAGAAGAAGGAAGAAGAAGAAGAAAGAAGGAAGAAGAAGAAGAAGAAGGAAGAAGAAGAAGAAGAAGAAGAAAGAAGAAGAAGAAGAAGAAGAAGAAGAAGAAGAAGAAGAACGAAGAAGAAGAAGAAGAAACAACAGATGCATTGAATTGTGGAGGTAGAAACAATATAATTTGGCAATTGATTGGCTGTGTGGGATAAAAGATATCCAAGCTTTGAAGATGACAACTTGATTCTGAAGCTGGATGACTAGAAAGGATGTTAGTGTGGTTATGTCTGTTATCTTAATGGGGACGTTTAAAAGAAAAGTAAATGGGTTGGCAGTGGAGTGAGAGGTAGGTAATAAGATGTGAGGTTCAGATTGCTTCTCATCTCTACTTGTGTATCTTTTTCCACTCAATAGTTCTTTCTTTGTCCCACAAGAAATAATTAGAGATTAGATCTCTTACAAGCCCCTGGTCTGGAATCCAGAGCACCTTCTGCTAAGGAACACTTACTTCATTCTTAGAGTGACCTGGGAATCTGATTGTGTATATCAGATGTAATTTAAGCAGTTGGATTCCATTGAATTTTTCTAGCTAGTGCATTAAATATCCATGTAGCACATTAGATAGAGCATGGGATGTGGATTCAGAAACATCTGAGTTAGCATTTTCTCTTGGACGCTTAGTGTGTCCATGGGCAAATCATGTAAACCTTAAATATCCCATTTTCATCATATGAGTAATAGCATCTACTTCCTGGGGTTGTGGTGGTGAGCAAATGAGTTAACATTTGTAAAGCATTTTGCAAAATAAATCTAAAATATTATTGTCATTATTAATAATATAGACAAATTTTATGAAGGAAATAAAAGTATTAATTGTTTCCTATACTCTTTAAATTGTTTTGAAGAAAATTATTTTCAAATTTTTGTGTTAATATGAGATCGTTTTTGTTTTTTAGTTTAATTCTTAGCCATTTGTCTATATCTTTAAAAGGAAAGTGGAAAATTTCCTTACCTTTTTTGGAGAGGTCACAACACTTAAGTGAAATGGGAATATGGCCAGTTCTGTACAGTTTCAATAATCAAAAATATGAAGCTATGTAATGTTAGATTTATAGTTTCTGAAGTTTATAGTCATGGTTTTTCAAATGTCAAAACCTCTATAGCAATATATATATATATATATATATATATATAATATACATATATATACATATATACATACATACATATATATACATACATACATACATATATATACATACATATATATATATGTATTTATATTCTATAGCAGAATAGCCACTGTTACAGACCTAATCTCAATCTCTTCCCAATTTCAGAAATGAGAATATGATTTTATGATGAGGAATCAGCCCATAAATTGTCCAACAGTGCTTAGCTATAATCTGTGTACACCAAAGATGTTTAACAAATATTTTTGAATACATACATAAATACACACACACAAATACAGACAGTATCATCCAATTGGCATGTAAAATAAATGAATTCTAAGAATCTTTTTGATTTAGGTCACAAGGAGCCAAAAATAAGTCCAGAGTATTCATGAGAAAGCCTTTAAAATTATTTGTATTATTTTCAATTATTCATTCTGTAAGGGATATTTTCCTAATATGAAAAAAAGAATTTCATGAATACCTGAGAGTCATTTCTCTACAATAATGCATTCTATTAATGGTTTATCAATAAAAGACCAAGATGTTTTAATTTTTTTAAATCTGTTTTGCAATTTTGGCAAACAACGGCATAAGCTTTGCATTTGATAACAAATAACTTGCAGATTGTAATATTTCTGTTGTGGAAATGAAAAAAGTGCAATCAGAAAAGAATCGAAATGATATAAATTAGCCTTATTGTTCTGCAGATTGCTAGAGTTAGGTAAGAATTGTAGATAAGAATAGTCTCCACTCTCTTAAGGAGTACAACAGACATATTTGCTTGCATGGGAAAACCAAGCCTTTGTTAGTGTCCTGTCTGAAATGGCTATTAAGATAATTACAGTAATTTATACATTTTTCCCCCTATTGCAAAATGGGTTCCATTTTCTCATCTTTTGTCTTGGTTCCCTGATGTGTGTATGTATGTGTGTGTGTGTGTGTGTGTGTGTGTGCGCGTATGTGTGGGTCTACATGTCTGCATTTGCGCATGTGTGTTTGGTAGCAGTTATCTAATCTGAATTATCTATACCCATCATGATTAGGTGAGGCACATCCAGAAGTGGAGTGGGATGCACAGAGATGGTTATTGCCAGCTTTTCTGTCAGGAAGCTAGCCCTTAGAGAATAATAAGAGAATTGTGCTGTACAATACTATAGTTTAGTGGTTAATTATAGTTTGTCATGGAACCATTTAAAATTGCTGTATTTGATTTAAAGAGACACTGTTTTGGAATATTCTTAAAACACCTTTTTTAAAAATTTGGTTCTTATGATTATTCTTTGTTATATTATTACTGTCACTTTTCTCACATATAAGAGTAACAATACACTAAGTTCATGATCCAGTAGGTAGGTTCTTTAAAAACTAATTGGCAGCATAATATATGTTTTTTGTTGAAAGTTTCTTAAACATCATGATGCAAGAAGCCAAAAAGTCTATACAGTAGACTATTTTAAATGAATTAAAAATAAAGCATGAATTCTTTAGGCTCTGTTATAACAATTGGTGAACTATTCTCACATAAAATAGAAATATTTGTAAAACAAGGCTATTTTAACTGTTTATAGAACAGGGTGACAGATGGAAGGAAAACTATGATTAATAACTCAATAGCATTTTCAGGCTTATTAGTGGTAGTAAGAGCTTGTTATTTTTTACTTATACACTAACTTTTAGAGATGTCAGAGAATGAGAAGTTGATCTTTATATTTTAATGCTATAAGTGATGGAGTCATAACATTTTTGATTTGCCTTCTTAAAAAATAAAAGATCAGCACTGGAAGAGTTAATACTGTTTCTCTCCCTTCCCCCCAGTCTGTAGATCAAGCATTGTAACCACAGTAACCAACTTAACTGTTTTTTTGCTTAGTCCTACCAGAGAAGCAAGATCACTGATGGTTAGGAATGTGTAATTTATAGTCAAGGGCAACTTCTTTTTGACCTCTATGGGTTAAGAGGAATAAATAATTTCATTTGGTTTTAAGACCGGTGTTATTGTTAATATGAATGTGTCATATTTTGTTCTGCTGTGTGGTTTGATTATTCAGAAGTCTTTGAAATTTAACAAAGAGTAAATAGAATCCAATTTATACTTCAAATTTTCATTTGGAAACAATATGACAAACAAATGTGCTTTTAAAGATTTAGGAGAAAGACTGGAATTCAGGAGTAAATAATATAAAAATTAAGTGGAAATTACAGAAACTTCAATTTTCCCATCAAATTAAAGTAGTTCTAAATTTTTGTAGAAAGATGTGGGAATGATAAATTTATGACTTTTCCCGCTGATGTATAACAAATGGAAAATGGTCTCATTTTGTTATGATTTACATAAAGACAACACAATAGTACCTGTGTTCTACCTGTCTCAGAGGGATGTTGTGAAAATAAATGGGATTAACTGGATGAAGAATTTGACATTTCTTGGAAGAAATAGTGTCATATAAATTCAAAAAATTTAAAAACAACCACCTGGCCATACTTACCTATCTGTCCCTATATAGTCACTCATTTACAAAAAGATGGGACTTTATTGCTTTCATTTCTTTCTCACTGTTTATATAACTGTAACAAAAATTCTCATGTTATTGGTGAAATACTAGGATAGAGTTAGTTGGTTAGATGTATTCATGACACAGATCTCTACAGAATGAATTGGTTCATGAGCCAGGGTGTTGAGTAAACGAACCTCAAGAAAAGGGATTAAAAAAACCCTAAAACCTAAGAACGCTTTGATTAGCATAATGCTATTTATGAAGGAGGCACTTCATATTTATTTGTCAAATTGAATTTGTTTCCGGTGACCTCATTGTATTTCCATATACCCCTTTTTAAGGGAAAGCTACTGTCAAGAATTGTAGTAGAATTGTCTACCTTCCATTTTCCTTTAAAGTTTAGTTTATTATGAAATTAATGTTATCAGAAAAAAGTGCCAGAACCTTCCAACAAGAAATAATAAAAGAGATAATCTTTTGAATTGCTAGAATTATTTGAAACCACTAAAGTAATAGTTAATCGAGAAATGTTTTATCAAATATTCTCTAGGGGACTAAAAATCAGTGCATCACTTTTCTATGAATCAGAATTACAAAATTTTAAATTTGTAAACTATTGTAGACAATCTTTCCCCTCTTTATTTTGTAGATGAGCCGGCTGTGGCCCAGATAGGTAGAGTAATTTGCCCAAAGCCACACAGCTGGTTGATGACAGAGTTTGGAATGAAGGTCTAGGGATTATGACTTGTAACCTAATTCTATTTCAATAAAAAGTTATTTTGCATCTGCAGTTTCAAGGCTAACATCTGGTAATTTTTCCAAAAGGATTACATGTTGTACTTGTCTTTGTATGAAAAGATTTTGCCAATCCACTGGATGTTTCTACTTCTGACAGTTATTATAGATTTGGGATTTTCAAACTGGGATCTATGAATTTTAAAAAATTCATAACTACATTTCAGAATAACTCCCTCCTTCCTTCATTTTTTCCTTTCTTTTTCTTCCTCTCAGGCTCACTCACTCTCTCTTGTGTTTTTCTCTCTCTTTCTCTATCTCTGTCTCCCCCCCCACACCTTTTTTTTACAGAGAAAATTTTTATGTTTTGGAGATGTACAGGAGTTTCAAGCAGATCCACTTTATAGCCAAATCAAGTGGCCTAGCTGATCTTCTACGTTAGCTTTCTCTTGTCATGGCTGTCTCTATGATCAGTGCAAAGCCTTGATTGACTTAGGATCTCTTGAGAAATTAGACTGAGATATTGAAATAATACTCTTCAGGAAGTAATTACAGTTGTTGATATGTTTTCTGGCTTTGGGAGTAATGTGAGTGAGCTGGAAGGAAAGTTGAAAGCCTTGAGAGTTTAGCAGAAAGGTTTAATAGGATGACAAGTATTAATTGAGGAAAATCTTTAATATGAAGATGATTTATTGAACATAAACTTTGGATGAACTTGATGGCCTAACAGGTGAAATTAAAGGGCACTTTGCTCCTTGGATCACTTTTATAAATCCAGAATAAAGTACTAGACATGGAAAATCCTCAGCAGTTTAAAGTGGGTGAAGATACCATTTGTGCTATGTTGTCCTGTTATATAGTAGCTATTACTCAAAATCATAATTATAGGATATTGTTCCATTTCTTGTATTTGTAACCCTAGTGCCTAACACATAATAGTTGCTTAATAAGTACATGTTAATTTGATCGATACACATTATTATTAGATTGAATAATCAAACAATTATTAAGAGCTTTATACTAAATATTGTTCTACACCAGTAGTGCAAATACACATTTCTCTCCTTTGTTCTTTTGTTTATAAGCTTTCATGATCCTTCTTACTTGGGCTTTCCTGAACTCTTATCCATGAAGATAAGAGTCTCTGTGCTCTTATTACTCATAATTTTTCTAGCCTTCTATTCTTGCATGAATATTTAGATGGAATTTCCTTACTTATGTCTGTAATGTCCTTTGGTCATTTTGTTTCCCTTGATTAATAATTGATAGACAGTTTTAATTCAGATATGCAGCATGTCTAGAAAATAATTTATTAACACAAAATATAATATAAATTTTACATAGTGAGGTTAAGCACTTTGGAGTTTTTGAATCATATTGCATCCATATTACTCACTTTCCAAAACAGATGATGAGGGGTCAGCTTCATCTCCAAAGTATATGGATTAGTGCCTGGGCAGTGATCGTTGTGTATCTGCTTTGAAAGAGTAAATTTAATTTCTTATTTTACCGACATAGATATTCTGCAGTCACTATAGCTTTTCTTGGGACTTTGGAAAATTTGTGAACAACATACTCATCTTTATATATAAGACATTCTTCATTGATCTTCACTTTTCTAGTTGAAACCTTTATAATAACTATAAATATATTGTTAATGAATTTATTTCTTCTGTATCTGAAACTTCATAAGAGAGAGAGAGAGAGAGATGAAGAGGCCTGAGAGAAGTCAATGATGATAGATAGATATACTCAAATCAGTTCATTGATTCAAGAGGTCCTGGTTGAGCCTGGAAGTAAATAACTTAGAGCTAGAAGAGATGGTCAAGATCATCAAGTTTAACTCTCTTTTCAAAGACTTGATGAGAGTTAGGAAAGAGGGAACTCCTCTTAGTTCGGCACAAGGATATATAGTTAAATGAAGTCTAGTGACGGCACAGAATCCCCTGTAAAGGAATTTACAGGCCTGAAAACCTAGATTGATTAAAAAAGGTTTATTTGGGGTTTGGAAGTAAGGGTAAAGGTAGAAAGATGCCAGGGCCAGAGGTGGTCGCTGGGCGGACTGGAACCCTTACATGGCTGGAAGAATACCATGTTTGGAGGCTCCTGTAAAGAGTGGCCTCAAAGGGTTTCCTGAAGGTGGGTGGAGTCCCAGGCTCCTGGCTGGTTTCAGCCAGGGTCAGCATTGAATAGAATTCAATAGGTTTTCAGATAAGGAAGAAACTGTTTGTTGGGGTTGGGAAACCTGAGCAGATAGTGGGGGAACTGGGAAAACCCAAGTTAGCTCAGATCGGGTGGGGGCTGGGAAAGCCCGGATATCATTGAATTCAAAAGGGTGCTTTTTGACCAGGATTTGTGAATCAAAAGATCCTAACTTCTTCAGCTATGGGGGTATTGGAAAATCAGAAAGGAATCTTAAAGGGACCTCAACCCCCATCAGACTCATAAATTAAAATCCCCCCCAAATAAGTGTTTCCTTTGTTCACATATCTGGTTAGTAGAACCGTTAAACAGAAGCAAAAATTAAAATACTAAGTGCATTTGTTTATTTAGTTTTTTGGGAGTAGTGCTGGAAGGGGGTTGTACTTGTTATTTATTTTTTTCAGTGACAGATTATTATTATAAAGATACTAAGTGCATTTGTTTACTTAGTTTTTTGGTGCTGGAGGAGGTTTCACTTGCTATATTTTCAGTGACTGGTTATTTTCTGTGAATAGTATGGAAATAACCCTCTGTGACTATGAGTTTCAGAGAATGCGAAGCTATTTAGTCTTCTTAGGTCTGGAAGGAAAATTGAGTGTCAATATATACTTTCCTACTGCTTCTACTACGTTTTAACCTCAATCCCAGGAATTGAATACATTCCACAAGGTAACATAATTTTTTAGCTGATCCTGAGTATTGAACAGATTATGGTACTTCTAACGTGGACAGAATAAACTTTCAGAGGGTCCACAAAATGCAACTAATAACAGTGAATTCATGGAGAGTAGCTGGCACACAGGATTTTGGCATGTGGCTGAGGAATTATCATTACAGATATAGGGTGAGTGATATTTAACTTTAGTTTCTCAGAAGAGGCAGCATGACAGTAGATGGAAGTCTCTCCAAGGAGACAAGAAAACTTGATTAAGTCTGACTTCTGACATATGCTAAGTCTGTTAACAATTGGTGAGTCATTTAAACTCTCAGTGCCCCTGGGCAACTTTCTAAGACTCTAAGTTATTGATTAGATAAAGATCTGCTATGATACAGGTAATTTCCACACAAGGAACAACCTAACATTGATGAAATAACAAGTTCAGATATACCCACCCTTCAAACAAAAAACAAACCCAACAAATTAAACAAATTCAAAATGAAGGTACTAAGTGCAATTTTTCCATATAAATCTTGATACAATTAGTGATTGTGTTCTAAAGCAGTATTAGTTCTATCCTTCTATATCATGAATTAAATAGGCTTTTATACATAGATCTTTGAGTTTAATTATTTATATTGTTTCTTTGGGGAAAATAATTCCTTGATTCAAACAACCTTGTAAATGAACTTTTTGAAGAAAAGCAGCTCATTTGTAAATTGGAGACTTATAAAAAGGTATAGAAAGTATCTGGTAGTATGAGTATTCTTATTCCTGTTTTGTTTTTTTTTTTTCTCCTTAGATTTTAAATTTCAAAACTGAATATAAATCAATAATATATTCTTTTTGTAATACCTTGAAAGTTTATGCTAATGACTTTTAGGGAAATGTGTTGCATATTATGTGCCTTCTTAAATGTAAGTGGAGATGGGGGAGGAAGGGAGGAACTCAAAATTTTAAAACCAGATGTAAAAATTATTTTACATTGTAACTGGGGAAAATAAAAATATTAAATATTTTAAAACTTTTTGTTCAATGGTGGTCCCATTAATCTGGTCTTTACCCAGCCTTATTGTAAGAATCATATGTTGAGAACTGAAAGGTAGTCCAAAGGCAATACATCCACCAGTGTGGATTATGATCACATGCGAAAGTATTAGAGGTACAATTTGAAACCAGGTCCTCTGACTCCAGAATAATTTTTTAAAAATATTTTGAGTGTGTTTGGTTTTATCAGTGTGGATAATTTATCCATTAAACAGAGTGTGGAACTTTTTCTAGCTTTCTTATTCTGGGCAACTCTTTTCAGACTAAACCCTACTGTGGTGCTTCATAGTTGCATAGAGGGGAGATTAAATTTAGGAGAAAAGACCTAAATGATACTATAAATTTATTATTTAAAGTTACAGAATTATATTACTATCTTTAAAAATAATCACACAAACATTTTTGTCTTATTTTATTGATGATTATTTTTGTTTTCTCTATGACTGTGCCCTCAAGTATAGGTTCTAAAAAAGGTATTGACTCTATGACCGTGTCTCCCACTCAGTGAACTGCCTAGTTCATTATTAGGTGATGACTTTTTCAGCTGTCTCAACAGATGAAACAAATAAAAAATATCTAATAACCTTCAAATCTGGATGTCACTTTCTCAATGACAGTGATGGAGTAGCAGAAAAGGGAAGAGAGAATGCAGAATTTCACATAGTTTCAACTATGATTACTAAAACATTTCACTGTTGCTTAAAATTTCTGAGCTGAAAAATTTTTGCCAATGTTAATCTCTGAATAGTTTATTTTTAAAATAATAATAACTTTTTATTTTTCAAAATACATGTAAAGATTTTTAAAAACATTTAGCCTTGCAAACCTTGTGTTACAAATTTTTCTTTCCTCCTCTCTGCCTCCCCCTTCCCTTAGACAGCAAATAATCCAATATAGATTAAACGTGCAGTTCTTCTAAAAATATTTCCACATTTATCAGGCTGAACAAGAAAAATCAGACCAAAAGAAGGAAAACAAGAAAGAAAAAAACAAGCATGCAAGCAAAAACAACAAAGGTGAAAATTCTATGTTGTGATCTACATTCAATCCCCATAGTCCTCTCTCTCAATATGGATAAGACTGTTGGCATTACCTGAATCATCTCATTGTTGAAAAGAATTAAGTACATCACAGTTGTTATTGTTGCATATAATGTTCTCTTCTATTGCATTCATATCTCATAACTTAGCCATTCCACAGTTGATGGACATTCACTTAGTTTCCAGTTCCTTACAATTACAAAAAGTGCTTCCACAAACAGTTTTGCTCATGTGCATCTTTTCCTCTCTTTTATGATCTCTTTGGGAGACAGACCCAGTAGAGACACTACTGAACCAAAGGGTACGAAGTGTGATAGCCCTTTGGGCTTAGTTCCAAATTGCTCTCCATAATGGTTGGATAAGTTCACAATTCCACCAATGTATTAATGTCCCAGTTTTCCCATACCTGCCAATATTTATCTTTATCTTTTTTCTATCATCTTAGACTTTTCAAGGTATGAAGTGGTTCTTCAAAGTTTTCTTAATTTGCATTTCTCTAATCAGTAATGCTTTAGAACATTTTTTCATGTGACTAGAAATGGCTTTAATTTCTTCATCTGAAAATTGCCTGTTTATATAAAGGGATCATTTCTAAAATATTTAGAGAAATGGCTCAAATTTATGAAAATATAAAACTTTTCCAATTGATAAATCAAAAGATTCTTTCAATGGCTATTTTACCCTCTGGTCTAGAATAGTAGGGCAGTTTTCCTTGATGATTTCTTGAAAGATGTTGTCCAGGCTCTTTTTTTCTTCATCTGAAAATTGTTGAACAGTGGGAAATTTAAAAAATAGATTTAATATGATTGATTGCTTTTAATTAATCTCAACTTTAGTGATAACTATTGGTACAATAATTGCTATGAATTGATCTTATCTTATGAATTTATTAAAGAGGCAGTTGATAGGGAAGATGAGAAGCAATAATGGTTAGAGCAGCTGCCATTAAGCCAGGGAGACCTAGACTCATAAGTCCCATCTAATATACCTATTAACTATGTGACCTTAGGCAAATCAGAATTAGAGTTAGGTTTTTCCCAGAGGTTCAAACATATAGTCATATTCCCACAACCTTTTCTAACATAGCACCAACCATATTAAAATGTAAATGGAAAAATATATATAGAAATGCAATAAAACATACATAATGTTTATATGTGGTTTTCTAAATAAACATATTCCTGTAGGAATCTTTATGTACAGTGTTGTGGCCCATAGTTCTTTTTGAGTTTGATACTGCTGTTCTAGGTAACTCTCTGAGACTATGAGTTTGGAGGATCTGTCAATATGCATTGATTGAAAGAGTTTCTGTATCTGAGATATCCTTATTCTATTGAAATCTCACTTCTAGTCCCTATCTCCTTAAAACCTGATACCTGAACTTTCTGAGATCCAGTTTTAACATTTGATCTTTTTAATCTTATGATTATCCCTAGTAATAATTCTCTTAGGAATGCTAATAACAAGTGTATTAATTAGCATTTAAGTTAGCAATTGGTTTCTTATCTGTCATCTACATTTTACATAATATCTGTCAGCTGATCTATAGAACATATGGAGTATGTCTTTGGCTGTTTCATTTCACTGATTCAAGCATGGTGATAATGAGGACACAGGGTTATGAATTTAATTAACACATGGGTCATGTAGCTCCACTTTAAGCCCAAATCTTGGATTGAAAAGTTTGGCCAGACATTTACAAATGTATATATTTCACACATATGTAGGTGACAGAATGTTAACAAATTTACATATATATATATATATATATATATATATATGTATATATATGTAAAAGTATGTGTGCAAATATGCATTGCCAAGCATCTAGTGTGTTTGTGTGTATGAAAAACACGTGTGTGTGTGTGAAATTGAATACCATGAACTGAGTGGGGAAAAAATATTATTTGAAATCTAAGAATTTGAATAGTATGACCAGCAACAGTAGTAATGACATAATTATGGACCTCATTTTTGCCATTTCTTTAAAAACAAAGGAATATTTAGGTGTTGACTTTGCATGTGTTTTATTTTTTTGAAGAAGGATAATGTAGTAGAAAGAACTATTTATTGATGAGATTCAGGATGGAGGTCCTTCCTATTTCCAGTTTTGTAAGCAAATTGCATAATTTTTCTGAGCTTTTGGTTCTCCAATTATAAAATGGGGATCAGTCATAGAGAATTTATGAGAAAACATGGAAGATCACACAGGTTGAAAAGGTGTGTTACCTTATTAACTATTTGTATGGTGGGGGTATTGACACTAATGAAATCACATATTCCGTGTAACAGAGTAGCTTGAGAAGATGGGTAGCCTGCATATCATATAATGTTGAGGGGGTTATATGAGATTATCTGTGTTGATCAGAATTGAAATAATTGGCTGGGGTTCTTTGGCAGTATGATTACACTATGACAAACAGATGATGGCATTTGGAAAGCAGAGAATTTTTTATTTTCTTAAGTTTTGAGACCCCTAAGGAGACATTTATACTACAGTGAATTTGCAAACCTACATTTTAAAATTTAATTTGATTTGTGTTCTGTGCCTCTCTGTGTGGTGTTTGCTATATTCTGAAATTCTATGCTTTTACCTCCTGCTAAGAATTTGAGGTTTTGGCATAATTAATCATTAAATGTTGTCAGTCTATCATGATGTGGTTAATTATCAGAGTATATGTGTTTCAGACAGTCATGACCCTTTCCTGAGTAACTATAGAAACCTTAGCAGTATTAGTTATTAGCTAAAATTATGGATTTTTTTTTAAAGCATTTCAGCTTGTGATGTTTGCTGGTTAATAATTGTTAGTCTTTTAAAAAAGAAATAGATAAGCTTTTATAAAATTAAAAAAATAATAGATAAGGTTTTTAAAAATTAAGTTTAAAATGATATTTCAATAAGAAGTGTGTATTTTTAATTAGAAGTTAAAAAAGCTTTTCTTGCCTTTTTTATAAAGTCAGTTGCCTAGAACGTACACCAAATGTACTTATACTATAGCATATGATTAGATCCATAGCACAGTAGTTTAGGAATGAGTCTTACTTTTTTTCTGTGATCATAGTTATAAGATTTTTAAAATTAATTTTATAATTATAACATTTTTTGACAGTATGTATGCATAGGTAATTTTTTACAACATTTTCCCTTGTACTCCCTTCTGTTCCAAATTTTTCCCCTCCTTCCTTCCACCCCCTCCCCTAGATGGCAGGCATTCCCATACATATTAAATATCTCATAGTATATCCTAGGTACAATATATATGTGCAGAACCAAATTTTCTTGTTGTTGTTGCAAAGGAAGAATTGAATTTGGAAGGTAAAAATAATCTGGGGAGAAAAACAAAAAACTTACGCTCATTTACCAGTGTTCCTTTTCTGGGTGTAGCTGATTCTGTACATCATTGATCAATTGGAATTGGATTAGCTCTTCTCTATGTTGAAGATATAGGAATGAGTCTTGAAAAATATTAGTAGAAAGGATGATTTTCAATGCTTACATACACATGTGGTAGTTCCAAGTTTGGGAAAGAGTAGTTGAACTTTGAATTTTCTTTGCATCGTTTCAGTTCCTAAACAAAAAGTACTAAAAGTGATAGCAGGGTCATTTTTGAGCTCATGAAGCTAGGGTTCTCTAAAGAGAAAAGAAAGATCTGAAGCTGATGATCCTTTTTTTTTTTTTTTCTTTTCTTTTCTGAGACAAAGAGTAGGGAGATTACCTAACTTTTGATTTCACTTTTCTGAACAAGACCCAGTGAGCATCCAAATCTACTTCAAGCCACATCATTAACTTGGGAAATAGAAAATTCCATGTTTTCTCTGTTATTTAGATTATTACTATTCCACACAATGAGAAGGAAAACCTTTTTTTGGGAGAAGAAAGTAGCATTTAGTGCAGTTCATATAATAGTAAATGATTTTCACATAACACATAGAATATGGTTGCTTTTAGTTTATGAAGCAAATTGTTTCTTTATCTTTGATTATGCTTTTTTATCTGTAGGTATAACAGAGAAAAAAACATGAATCTATATATAAAATAATAACTGTGTTATTAAGACTGGCTTACAACTTTTATTGACTTTTACAAATGCACCACCAGTCTCATAATCACAGGACATTGAAATTTATGGCACTGTTAGCTTTTTTTGTAATGTCACTGATTATTAACATGCATGATACTGTAAATTTATTGTATTTAAGGTTTGTTTATTTTAATAACTTTTTTAAAAACTAAAATTGTTTATTTGTTTAGATCAAGGGCTTCTTAAACTTTTTCAGTTTGTGATCCCTTTTCACCTGAGAAATTTTTACATGGCCCTGGGCATATAGATATATAAAACAGGTATTTCAGTGATGATAAATCATAATTTCATGACCCATACATTCAATTACACCATTTGAGATTGCTTTCCATAGTTTAAGAAGCTTTGTTATAGACAACTTCCCTAATAGTATCAAGGAATAAAGTTGGAGCAAAACTGCTCAAGTTATCAGCCAAATGAAGAGAATTGTTGTCATCAAGATAGAGTTGGCAGTATATAAAGTCTGGATTTTGCTTGTTTTAATGCAGTTGGTTTTGCATTAAAAATAAGGTTTAGTTTGAGTTGGTCACCAAATTGTCTTGTTATAATGTATGGCAATATTACTCATAATAAAGGAATTCTTTTGGGGGAAAGTTTTGAAAGTAAAGTTGAATTGTTTTGTTTTTGTCAACAGAAATATTAGATGCCAATTATTGATAACTAAAATATGTTGAGTATTATAATTCTACTTTGCTGGTAAGAAAGCATTATTTTTGGACTCTTGTTTTGGTTGTGCTTTTTTACTTTAATTTTCACTATTCAATTTTGATTCTATACACAATGATTTTCTCAGCTCCAGTTCTAAATATAGATTCTTAAATGGCCATCCAATATTGTATTCTGTAAGTTTTCAGATGAATCATACTTTTGAAAGTGTTTTACACAAACTAGTAGTGGCAATTATACAGATCTAATTTAAAATTACTGTTTAAATCAACTGAAGTCAGAAATTTTGCAAGCACAGAGCTTGTGTTAGATGGTGATATGGAGAGTGTAATACCACTGGTTTTGTGATGCCAGAATGTTGATCAGTCTAATTATCTAACAATCTTCTGGTTCTTTGGCATGCTACAGCTGTGACTTTCTCTTTGTCTCTAAAAACAACTATCTTCAACACTGCATATGCATGAGAGAATGTTTTATCATATTAGTAAATCACTTATGAGTTTCATTCCTTGTTAAAATGATACTGTTTGCTAAATATATATTAAGACACTCCAGGTTGTTTATCTGCTTGAATAAACTACACACTTATGCCTTTGTAAAGCATCTTAAGCCAGCTTTATAAAGTGGCCATATAATACAGTTGAAGTATTTTCTAATAATTATGTTAAAGGCTATTTTCTCAACAAATCTACTCCTACTTCCAATTAGGGGTTGCATTATTTATCCCTTTTTAATAATTCCTTCCTCATTCTTAGACATCACAAAATTATGATCTGAGATTTTATTTTTTTGCTAATGTTATTTTTATTTATTATTTCATTTATTAAGTCATTTCAGTTGTTTCTCACTATTGGAAAACCTATTTGGTGTTTTATTGCCAAAGATACTGGAGAGATTTACTATTTCTTCTCCAGCTCATTTGACATATAAGAAACTGAGGCCAGTCAGATAAAGTGAATTGCTCAGGGTCACACAGCTAGTAAGTGTTTGAATTCAGGAAGATGATTCTTCTTGACTCCAGTTCTGACAGTCTATCCATTTTACCACCTCACTATCCTTATATTACCTTAAGTTTATAGAATTTTGGTATCTTAAGTGCTTACTTCTTATCAAGGTTTTTTCCCAATGTTGATTAGGTATTTTATTACAATTAGGAACAGAGAAGATCATGTAGGAATTATTATTTTTTTTAATATTGAGAGCCTTGGAATGGAGAAGATTTACTTGCTTGAGTTCCAAGAGGTAGAAAATGGTTGAGTTTGGTTAACATCACCCTAGTTTCTTGCTTTGTGGATCATTGTACTTTCCCTAGAATTAAAGAGCTTCAGAAATCAATAAAAGAAGTCAAAGAATGTGGATGTTTTTTGATACACAGAAGATTGTTTCAATGGAAATAAAAGCAAATAATAATAATTACAGAGGCACAAGTAATAAATTTGGCCCCCAGGATCATTCACTTGTTGTGAATGATGGTTGGATGATGGTGTGGTAGTGGTGATGGGGATGAGGAGAGAGCCTAAAAGATTTGTCCCACGGATGGAAACCTGAGAGGGATCATGAGAATTTAGCCAGCAAGTCTCAACATGGTGCCATGAATTGGCATAGAGTATGATAATTTTACCTGGGGTGCATTGGCAGCAGGGGAGTAAGCATGCCATCTGTTAGTTTCCTATTTTAGATATTTCTCTTTGCTAATCAGGTGCCAAGTAAAATTTCACCTCCTTTCATGTCCCCCATACTGTAGAAGAAATGCATGTATACTCAGAGGCTTCTAAATTTTTGTACCTTAGCCTAGTTACAGTTCTGATTATTGGGAATTTCATTCTTGACCTTAAGCATCACACAGTATAATCTACCTTGTCTTCTTAGCCTTGTAGATTTTGATGTGGGAGAAAGAGGAGGAAGTATATTAAGGCAGGAGTGAAACTTACAAGTCTATTTTTTCCCCAAATGGTTCCTCAGTTCTTGAGAAAGTTTTTGTTATTTTGTATTCCAATAAATAATACTTAATTTCATATTAAACAGAAAGGTATTTTGCTTCTCCTACTTTATTTTATGCTTTAATGGCTGTGGAAGGATCCAAGGTGATTTAAGCCCATCCTCACTCAGGATTATTGAAAGAAGCCTATTGGCTGTGTGTATCTAGGGATAATCTACTTATGCATGTTATATGAGTTAAAAGAAAAGTGGTTCTATTTGCTTATTTGTTTTTTATATTATTACAACTCTGTCCTAGTAAAGCAGAAACTGATATGCAGAGATAGAAGTCCTCTTTTTTTTTTTTTTTTTTTTTTTTTTTTTTTTAATAGTTATCCTTATCTGAATGTCTGGGTTTCTGGGAGATGTAAAAAGTTATTCTGGGGGTTGCAGATCTGCAGAAATTTTATCCAGCTGACAAAATTCTGATGTGAATTAAAAAGGTGTGGAGGTCTTTTGTGAAATTTTGCTTTAAAAATTAGGAAAATGCTTTCCTTTTTACTTCTTAAGGATAATAGAGTAAGAATTATAGATTTGATATCCATAATTCTATTTGACATTTTGTTGTCCTAGAAATTACAAATCACTAATGTTTTGATGAGGAAAATTACTTTCTTTCCTTTCAACTTTGGGAATACCTAACTTTTTTGTAAATACTTATTGTGAAGGGGGTACAATTGTAGTGAACCCATGAAGATGGAAATAACATTTCCTTAAGATGGGGAGGATTCTGGGAGTGGGTTGGTAAATTTCAAACTTTTCTGATTTCCCCCACAAAGAACAAATTTTGTACGTCAGGGCAAAAATATAGACTAGTACAAAACAAGACTTGGTGTAGAGCCAGGAATCCTCCAGATACAACCTGAGAAGATCTGAAAAAAAAAAGACTGCAGGCTGTGGATTAACCTATCTGAAGGCAAATGTTTCTGAGCTAACTCCATAGAAACATCTAGTGGAGCACCCTCCACTTGCTGGGTGTGGCTGGAACCTCAGCAAGGACCACAGAGACTTTTACCTCTTGGAGGAGTCAGGGTTTGAGTCCTGAAAGACCAAGTGAACCTCAGCTGATTGGGAACACCAAGCCCCACTGTACGGCTGAGACAAGGCCCTGGATGAGTGCAGAGGCAATGAGACAGGTGTGCTGCTGGCTGTGGACACTTGCAGGAGGAGGGAGCTCTTGGTTTAGAGTTCTTGGCCAGAATGGAGAGCTGAAGGATAGCTTGAGGCACCATTCCTCCTTTCCATCCCACAATTAAAGATGCTTCCACTAATATCTCTTATTTAAAAAAAAGAATTGGCAAAAAAAGAAAGAACTTCATCATTGAAACATATTACGAGAACAAGGAAGACCAGGTTCCATCTACAGAGGAGGATACTTTAGTTAAAAAAAAGCTTCTACCCCAAAGAAGAATGTAAAATGGTTCTCTGTTCATAGAGAATTTATAGAAAAACTCAAAAAAGAATTTAATTAGACACAATGAGGAAAAACTAAAAGATAATAATCCATAATAAACCATCCAAGGAAAAACAAGAAGCTTAAGAAAAAAAGTTAACTAATTAGAAAAAAAAGGTACAGAATCTTAAAGATGAAAATAGTTCTTTGAAAATTAGAATTGGTCAAAGGAAAACAAACCAGTGAAATTATGAGAGATCAAGAAATAACAAAATAGATTATAAAAAAGGATAAAATAGAAGAAAATGTGAAAAATCTTATAAGAAAAATGAGAGATCTGGAGAATAGATCCAGATGAGAAAACATAATAACAATTGGACTGCCAGAAAGTTGTAAACAAAAAAAAAAAGAACCTTGACACAGTATTGTAGGAAATAATCCAAGAAAATCTTGGAGAGATAGAATATGAGTGGAAAGTAGAAATAGAAAAAAATCCACTGATCACCACCTCAAAGACATCCTTTGTGGAAAAGACACAGGGATATTATTGCCAGATTTCAGAACTTTCAGATCAAAGAGAAAATTTTGCAAGAAACAAGAAAAAAATAATTCACATATGCTGGAGCCACAGTTAGAATTGTACAAGTCTTATCAGCAAATACAATTGAAAAAAAATACAGGTCCTGGAATCATCTACTGGCAATCAAAAGAACAAGGCCTGTGGCCAAAAATATCATATCCAACAAAATTATCTATAATTTTGAATGAAAACAAATGGATAGTTAATGGACTTACAGATTTTTAGAACTTTCTATCAACCAAACCCGAAAATTTAGCATATGAGTCAATATGAAAAGGTCAATTTTAAGGAACTTAATTAACATGGACAGTTTAAACATGGACAAATTGTTTTTTGGTTTTTGGTTTTTTTTTTTTTTCCCCATGAGAAAATGTATCTTGTATGTTTAAGATTGACTTCAACCATAGGGCAGCTCAAAAGAAAGATTAGCAGAGTCAAGGTAAAAGTAGTCATTGGGTTGTAAAAATGAGATGCAGAGGAAGAATAGACACAGAGCCATTCATTAGAGGGGGAGGAGGGGGTGGAGGGCTTGTAGTTGTGAAAACTTACTCACTTGGGAATAGGTTAAATAGGCAACAGTACGAATATATGTGTTTTTAACAAACTTTTCTTTACTCTCCTTCATATTCAGACATATTGCTCCTCTTTAAAAACTGCTCCACTCACTTTTTACCTTTCTCTCTCTTCTTTTCCCAATTATGACTACAACTCCATAGTTTAGAGCCTGGAATGAGAGGGATACCTGTTGAATATATTTGTTACCCTGTCATTAATTCATTGTCAGGATTCTCATCACTATCCTCATCATCACTTTTACTACATGCATTCTCATCAACATATTTATCACCACCACGACCTTTCACCATCACTACCACCAACACATCATCATTATCCTCACCACCACAGCTACTCCTATTTTAGCCAATGCCATCACTATTATTCTTCGTCAACAAGTAATTTCTCTTCTTTCCTTACCATCCCTGACCTTCATTAATTATAGGATCACAGATTTAGACAATCTAACAGCCTTTAAAGGTAACTTAGTTTAATCATTGTGTTTTGCAGAAAACTGGAGCTAACAGAGTAAGGAACTGAACCAGTATTTTAGGTGGTATTTAAAAGTAGCTTTTCCTCCACTCAATTGTCAAGACCTCTTTGGGCCCCTGCCAGTGGATCCCCTATGCTGGAGCCATAGAATTTACTACCAGTGTATTGGAATTAGAGGAGTTCCATTCTCTTTGGCAAGAGATTGTTATCAGGTCTCAAAAGGATGGGAGTAGTAATATGGAAGATTCAGTTGAATAGTGAATACCTATGTGCAAGCACTATTCTCAGTGTTTGTGTTGGTGCTGTAGGATATGCAGAAATGGGAAGGGCACAATTTCTTCCATAAGGGACTTATTAATCTAATTAGGGAAATGGAACATGCATGTATTATAACAGAGATCAAAGTGGTAAGATCCTTCTTAGAGGGCTTTTTTGAGGAGGAGTCATTTGAATTGAGCTTTGAAGGATGGATAGAGTATTGATAGGTAAAGATGTTTGGAGTAGGAATTCTGGCATATAAAATAATATGAGCAAAAGAAGGGAGATAGGATTTAATTTTTCACTTAATCTTTAAATCCTTAAGTTCAGAATTTTGAACACTGGTATCACTTTGTTTTCTTTCATTGTTTGATTTTTTTTTCTTTTTTCATTGAAAATAAAATCATCTTTTAAGAATCACTGAAGCCTGGAGCTTGTGTTGACCTGTGTGTTCTTTGAACTCTGTGTGGTATTCTGAATTTGCTGTTTGCCTCCCCTTGGATGATGATAAGCTAAACATTTGAAAACTTAAAGCTTTTCACAGGGATAAAAGAGTGTCAATTGGAATTCATTGGAATTTAGTGTACCTAATAAGTTTTTGTCCAATTTATTTTCCCTTGTTAATATTGCTTTTGGTTTCATGGGGCTTTCTGAAGAACGCTGCTTTCCCCCCCTTTAAATTGTCTATATTGATTTTCTTTACAGAGACAAATAACAAAATGCAGTGTCTAAAACAAGAGTTATTTCAGAGATAGTACATGACAGTACAGCCAATGCAATGAAAAAACGATATTCATCATAATACAGATACTCTTAGCATCAAATATTGGGAAAATTGCAAGCAATTTGTTCCCATTCACAATGTAATAAAGAAGAAAATATCAATAAAACTAAGAAACATGTAACAGCAGTATTGCCCTCTAAAGAATTTTGAGTTAGAACTGTTTATAGAGTGACAAGAACTCTCAGTGTTGTGGTTTCTAAGTTCATTGGATATCTAAATTTCTGTTCCAGAATATCCTATTGCAAGATTTCATCAAAGATGTTTCAAAACATTGAGAATTTCAAATATCAATCATATTTCCCCTTTTATTCCTCTTAATAGCTGTTGTAATTGTACTCTAAAGTGATTAGAGGTAGACATTACTTATAGACTTGAGAACATTTTTTAGAGGAAAAATGAACAGAAACTTACTAGTGTTACATTTTGAATAACTGACTTCATTTATGAACTCCATGTTGCCAGCAGGATCTTATAACAGATCTTGGGTTAAAGTTAAGATTGAGTTTATCCTCAAATTTAAAGTGATTTTTTTTTCTCCACTATATTATGAGTAATTTCACAGAGAATTCACAGACATTCCTAGTTTAGATATCAGGATTGAAATTAACTTACCTGTTACCTATCAATCCATTTCCCTATGTTATTGGTTGTAGACACTTAGGATTCATTGGGGTAGTCAGATTGGAACATTATAATATAACATAACTCAAACCTGGGCTGTAGTTTAATATTACAATTTTCAATGAATTAAATTTTGCTACAATTTATATTTGTGATGGCCTTCTTCTGGAAATCATGTGGTACACTAGACTTTTCCCAATACTAATAGCAGAAGGGTGAGAGAAAATGAAGGGAACTAGTAGCAGCACATCAGATTTGATGAAAGAAAGTTCTCTTCTTCTGTTGAGTGAGTGAAAATAGTTCAAGTAAGGATTTCCCCACAATTCAGAGCTAAAACACTTGTGTTAGAGGGCTAGGCATATATCGGGAGTGCTCCATAACAAATGTGTTGTTGTTTTTAGGAGGAGATGAATTTTCTTTAGTGACATGGCAGAGAGACTCCTACTGTGAAAAGTAATTTGTCTAATTCATTGGGTCTCTTTGACAAAAGATGCAGAAGATTCTACTGTTAAACTGTAATGAATTAGTTGCTCATACCTCACATGTCTATAAAACTGTATTGTTTTAAAAATAGATTTCTTCACCATAATCCTGTGAGGTCCATTCTGCAAATATTTTATGAACTTTGTTTTTAAATGCAGAAATTTAGGTTCACTTAACCCAATATTGATATTGAATATCACAGAACAAAATAAGTTTCATAAACTGGATTTGAAGCCCCAAATTTCCTGACTTCAAGGCCAGTACTTTTTCAAAAATCTAAGAAAGACAAAAATAACTTTTTCTTAAATCATTTTACTAGATTGTAGGAGGAGTTTTTTGCTTCAGCAAAACAAAAATCCCTATTGTATCATGAGTTAAGATAGAAAATTTTTTTTTGATCCACAGGGATCTAATATTAGTCACTTCAATTGTGTGTGTTATTGGGAAGGGTAGAAAGTATAAAAAATGAGCATATGGGTTAGGTACTACAGTGAAGATCTTTTTTTTTTTTTTTTTCTGAGGCGGCAATTGTGGTTAAGTGACCTGCCCAGGGTCACACAATACCAGGAAATATTAAGTGTCTAAGGCCAGATTTTAACTCAGGTCCTCCTTACTTCTGGGCTGGTGCTCTATCCACTGCACCACTTACTTGCTTCTACAGCATGCTTCTAAATGATCATTTTTTCATTGTCTTTTGAAAAGGATTTTTCTCTAAAAGGTAATCTAGTGGACAGAAAGAAGAAAAAAAAAAGAATTCTTCATTTCACTTATAACAGTCACTTAAACAGTCTGCTTTAAGTAGTTGATTGTAAATGACAATTTTCTTTCCTAAGAATCTCTGAAATGTTGGCATATGAGGGAAAAATTGAAAATAAAAATTAAAGAAGAAGGCCTTCTCCTATTTTGGCTATATCCATTGGAGAAGCTATGGAAAAATGATGAGAATGACCTACAAAATGGCATATTAAAATTCTTTCTCCAATCAAGTGGGGAAATAAAGCTGAATAAATACAAAAATGATGAGGAACTTCTTTGCTTCCTACAGTGACATGATGATTTTATGATAGAGATAGTTGATTTCTGAATCTGTGTCATGATCATTATAGAATGGTAAAATTGAGAGAGACAAGGAAATTTAAGCTAACCTCAAATTACTTAAAAACTACAATAGAAATAACAGCTGCAACAAAAGTAAAGCTGAGAGAGTTTGTTATTTGACTGAGGTAAACAGTGTCACTAAGCAGTGGCAGAATTGGAACGATAATCCAGATGTCCTGTTTTCCCACATAGTTCTATTCTTATTATGGGAGGCTCTGAAAATATCAGGGATGCTTAAACAGTTTTGTAAAACAAATTCTGAACCTGTGATTCCCTGGTGCAGAAACTCCCTCTATCAATGTACAAGACTGGCTCCTCTGCAACTTTTAATTCTAGAAACTTCTTGGTGATATTGAGAGGTTAAGTGACTGATTATAAAGCCAGGATGTTTCAGAGCTAAGACTTAAACTCAAGTGATCCTAACCCTAGGAGTGGCTCTCTATTCATCATTTAATGCTTCATTTCCAAGGAACTTAGAGAAATATTTAAGAAAAAAAATAGCTATTTCTAATTTGTGTTATTTTGTTATTCCTATTTCTGTGACAACTCAGCAACTTTTAAATATTTCCAAATTAATAGCAGCAGCAAGAAAAGTAATAATAGTCACTACCATAGCATCATGGTTCATGGGAGAGTGTTGAATTTAGAGTTAGGAAATATTATTCTTCTCCAGGTTGTCCTCTTTACTCTCTGGATTTTAGCTATAATGCCACAGATGCCTTTTTTTTGAAATTCATCTTATTCCTGCACTTTGCATAGGGAAAGTGCTACCTATCCTTTTGATTTCTATCCCTGGTTAACTGGTACCTCCAAAAATCTTGATATTGAGAAATCCAGCTCAGCCATATCTTCCCCTCTAGGCTATACTCCTGAATCTTTCGATTTCACCATGATCAGGGGACAGGAATCAATTTTTAACCTACTTAGTTACCTTCATCTCTTCTTCTCTTGTACCTTCAGCTGGGTATTTCTGTTGTTTTCTCTATTAGATTATAATCTCCTTGAGGACAGAAATAATTTTTTTGCTTGTAGTCAATCTTTCAGTAAATCTGCTATGTGTCAGACACTGCTAAACTACGTCAATATAATAAGAGGCAAACTACATTTCCTGATCTTAAGGAGCTTGCATAGCATAGCATAGTGTAGGCACACAGTGAATGTGTTTTAATATGTGTTTGTTGACTTATAAGCCTAGGGCTCTTCTATTTATTACTCATATGACATTGGGGAAATTACTTCATCTTACCTCCTTAGAGTTTGCTCATCTATAAAATGAAAGCTTTGAGTAGGTCATAACATCATAGATTTATGACTGGAACAGACCTTATAGGAAGACCTTCAGTGGTTTAGACATCTGTAATTTATCAACCTGGGCCCTTCCATCAATGATTCAGAACTCAAACCTGGTCCATCTACCACTTCGTAGTTTGTCTTTTATAGTTGTTACAGCTGAAAAACTTACCACTTTGTAACTACCCTAGTAAGGTGTTTATGTGAAGTGAACCAGGCTGGTCTTCATTTAGATAGGTGAAAAATAGTGCATTAGCAGGCTGATGTTTAAAATAATTTTAGTCTAAGAGACATTGCTTTTGAGAATATAGCCTCTTTCCCACTCACATTCAAATACTGGAGTGAGATTTTTGTTGAATAGTATAAATAAATAAATAAATAGAATAAAAATAAATGTATATTCTAGAGGTGAATTATAATTTTGTACCCAAGAGTTATTTTGTTTACTAAATGTTATATTTACTGTAGTCAGCACAATATGCTGTATTAAGTTTTGCGGCATTAGGTAGCAATTATTGATTTAATGCATTTATCTGCTGCTATAATGTCTTGTAATTGAATTACTTGTTTTGTAGGCTTCAGGTAAATTTGGCATAAAATTCACTTATGTTAGTATTCCTCAGCATTGTTAAACAGCTGTCATGTTCTGCCTCTTGAGGAGTTATCTTTGTCTGATAGACAAAATGATTTTTATTTGTGTGACTAGGTATTTGTTAAAATTGGAAATGGATACAGTGTTTATTATTTCATAGTAAAGGACACCAATGGAATTTTGATTATGGTAACATTGACGAATCAGAAGGGGCTATCTGAAAGAGTAAAAAATTTTAAGCTAATGTATTTGACAGAAATTTGATGAACTTTTCTATGAAAAGAATAGGAAAAAACTACAAAATTTAACTGACGCTCCTCTTTGGAAGATTTCCTAGTCAGTTTATTTTATATGAGTTCATTGAGTTGAATTTTCAAGGCATGTAACTTTCTGTAAAGTTGATGTTCATTCTGCAAAGATTCAAATATATTAGGGTTAGTATGGTCATTCATGTAGCAGAGGTAAAGGAGGACAGATGTCCAGTCGGAATGCTCTAATACCATAAATATAAATATAAATTTCAGAGGAAGGCTCTCTCTTTCTTTGGATATTTCCTCAAATAGAGGAATTATAGGAACACGTAGTAAAGAAGTGCATAAGATGTATGGGTCCTGTCTTCACTGTTGTTGGTCAGTCATTTCAGTTCCAATTCTTCATGACTAATCCTCTTTCATTTAAAAACAAGCAAGAGTTTCATATACCTGTTTAATTTTTTGCTCTTATTTAGTTCTAAAAGTAATCCCCTTCCACAGAGAGGAATTCTTTTGTCTATGTTCACATGAATATTAAGTCACAGTGTCAGATCTTAGACTTGGGTCACAAGATAATACAAATCATAGATACAGAACTGGAAGATGTCCATTGAATCTATTTCAAGCCCATCATATAAAAGCATTGAAGCCTGTAGAAGCTAAGTCACTTGCCCAATGTCAGTAAGGTAATAAGCTTTGGAGGTAGAATTTGAACTCAGGCTTTTTTCTTCATAGGCATTTTTTCCTCTCTGCATCTTTCAACAATATGCTGCTCTACAGTGACTCTCCAGGAACATTCAATAGAAATATCAAACTATGGTCAGTAGTTGTCTTATTCTTAGTTGCCAAAGAAACAGATCAACATCTAACTTACTGTTAATCAAATAGTTAGATTTAAGATGATGAAAATCAAGCTAGAGAGTTACCTTTCTTTTCCTCTCTTCCTCTCTTCCTTCCTCCCTCTTTTTCTCCCTCTCTCCCTCACTCTTTTACTCTTTCCTTCCTTTCCTTCTTTCTTTCCTTTTATCCTCCCTCCTTTTTTTCTCCCTGCTTCCTTCTTTCTCTCCCTCCCTCCTTCCTTCCTTCCCTTCCTCCTTCTCTCCCTCTCTTTCCCTTCTTTCCTTTTTCCATCCCTCCTTCTTTCTCTCCCTCCCTCCCTCCTTCCTTCCTTCCTCTTTCTCTCCCTCTCTTTCCCTTCTTTCCTTTTTCCATCCCTCCTTCTTTCTCTCCCTCTCTCCTTCCTTCCCTCTTTCCATAACCCTCCTCCCTTCTTTCCTTCTTTCCTACCCACCTCAACACTTACTATCTCCTATTATACACGATTACTTAACTCCTCTGAGCTTTAAGGCAGCTCTTCCATAAAGTTATAAATGGATTAAAATCTCATTAGAGTTATGACATATCTGAAACAAAATTTTCCCTTTACATTAAAAAAATGGCATTAATCTGGAAACCCAATTTTAGTCAATAATGATTGAAATCGGGTAGGCCAGCTTTCATGTGTGGAACTTTTCTGGATCCTGGCAAACCTGATTACAGTCTTCTTTGGGAATTTATTGTCAGATTCATTCTAGGAAGCAAACATTATTATTATTATTATAATAGTTTGTGAACTTTATATTTATATCTCTTTTTCTGTCTATCTATTTTTTTTCTTAAAACAAAGAAAGAAATCCACTTGCTATCCAAGGCACTAGAAAATTTTGGATTTGATCCCAATTGTAAAGTCAGTTCCAATTGCTTGCTTTTCAAATGGACATTAATTTATTTTGTCTGGGGTCATGATACCCTGTAGTCACAGAAAATGTGGCAGTGGTAATACTGCCATTATTTTGATTATCATTGGCAAGCCA
The DNA here is from genome assembly GCF_048593235.1 of Sminthopsis crassicaudata. NCBI lineage: Eukaryota > Metazoa > Chordata > Mammalia > Dasyuromorphia > Dasyuridae > Sminthopsis > Sminthopsis crassicaudata. The sequence goes on along the minus strand of NC_133619.1, from coordinate 78,927,573 downwards.
TTCTTGATTTATAGAACAATTTTCTTTAAAAACTCAGAACATTTTTGTTCCCCTGAAGAAGTAATATATTTCATAAAATTATAGAATATGATTAAGGGCTATAAAGGACCTTAGAGATCATCAGATCCAGCTACTCATTTGAGAGACAAGGCTGCTGAGAGTTAGAGGGGTTAGAACCTAGTTTTTCCAAGGTCCAATCCAATGTTTTTTCTCTTTACCCTGCTCTACCTCTCTTTTGGAACTTAGGAGAGTGTGCAAATGTACAGTTTATTTCCCTGTCCCATTGCAGAGCCGGGCTCATTAATAGCAGTATTATTATTATTATTATTCCCATTTTAGTACATTAAAGAAAATAGAATTTCCTTGCCTATGACACTACACTAAATCATAGAATCATAGAATTTCCTTTTTTGGAGGGACATTAAAGGTCATTTGTCAAGTTCAACTCTTATTTTTGCCAAAAAAAAAAAAACAAAAAAAAACCCAAAAAACAAAACACACACACACACACAGCCACCCTAAACGAAAAAATAAACAGACTTAAAACCTTCCAGACTATCCAGTGATTTCCTTAGGTTACAGAGCAGAGATTAAGATTCATTATTCTAGTGTGCTTTCTTCTAGAATCATAACATGTTAAGTAAGACTAGGAGAGAATTAGAGACGCACGACAGACTTCTCATTTTACACATAAGGAAATTGGGTCTTAGGTTGAGAGAAAACTGGATTTAGAAAGAGTTTAATAATGTCTTTAAATGGATATTTTAAAATTAATAATTAGGATCAAGGCTTTCTCAATTTCCATTCAAGGATTTATTGACCAAAGAGCAGTGGAAGACGTTCATATGGTACGTTATCATAAATAATGCTATTTACTTTTCTGAATGCCCCTTTGAGGCAATGTTGATATTTATTCATGAGGACACTGAGAGGAATTTAGAATTTGGGGTTTCCCTTGATAGAGGGATTGCGATCAGTCAAAAAGCATTTATTAAGCACCTGCTAAGGGCTAGACATTCTGCTAAAGCATAATGATATAAAGAAAGATAAAAGTTAGTCACTGATCTAAAAGGAGCTTCAGAATCTAATGAGGGAGACAACATGGGAGCAACAGTGCACAAACTAAGTATATACAGGATAAATTGGAACTAATCAATAAAGTGAAGGCACTAGCAGTAAGGAAGATCAGGGCAGTTTTCTCATAGAAGATGGAATTTTAATTGGGATTTGAAGGAACCCAGGTAAAAGTTAAAGCCCTGCTAGGAAAAGAGGATAGTATAAGCAATGACTCAGAGGTGGCAAGGTACAGTGGACAAAGATTCATTCCATTTGGCAAGGGTGCAGAGCTTTGAGACCTATATGGAGACTATGACCACTTCTTCCCACCTTTTTATCCCCCTGTCTTTGTGGTCCAGCGAATGAGTGACTCATTTTTCATTTTGCATGAAAGGGTTGAAAACTTCCTAACTTTTCCGGAGGAGTCAATTAGAGAGGCCTCCAGTTTCCAGTGCAGATAGATGGTTTACAGCCTGGTGTGATTCAGCTAATTTTAATCCTTTTAGACAGCTTATACACAAAGTGCTTGATTACCTCCTACATCTCTCTTAATCTGGGTTACTGAACATAATAATAAGGCTTTGTATTTCTGTAGCACCTCTCATCACCAGAGTGTCTTTAACACTTCACAAACAGCTGGTGGCATACAGAATATTATTCACATTCCTTTAGAGTTCTTTTGGTTGTTTTTTCTGATTGTCATGAACATGAATAAGGAAGCGAAGGGAAGACTCATTTTTGTTTAATCCCTTGTGATCAAAAGAAGTCTGCACTGGTAGTACAGACAATCTTTGACAGGGATTCTGCTTACAGAGTATAGGAGCCTTTCACTGATCCAACTTAATGCTCTTTTCCCCTAGATTGAAACAATATTTTAGTTTTATCCAGAATATTTGTATATATTTCAAAGGAATTAATTTCCCTATCTCTTTTGTCGCCATACTTATAGGGTTAGCTCACCAATTCCCCTTTATCTAAGTTAGTTTGACAGAAACCTTTTTTCTAAAATAGGCACAACCTTAATTATATTTTTTTTTGCTAGAATATTGGTCACTGTGAGGCAGTATCTTCAGGCATGACTGTGCTGCTGACATCTTCAAAATATATTACACTTTTCTTCTATTTTCTTCCTCTTACTTGTCCTCTGTTAGGATTCATTTTCTTTTCCTTCCTGCCAGAAGCAACAAGGCATAGCGAAAAAAATACTGGATAGAGAGTTGAAGGATCTCATTAGAATCTTGTCTCTATCACTGCCTACCTGTTTGCCTATTTGACCCTTGTCTCTGAGACAAAGTTTCTTCATCTGGAAAATTAGGAGGTGGGACTAAATGATTTCTGAGTTTCTATGAAATATTTGGCAGAATTACATTATGAGACTTCATTTCTTCCACTTTTACTCAGAGATTATTTTGCAAAGGAACATGTTCACATATAGTATGATGAATGATCAGTTTTCTGGGTTCTGTGGCATGATAATTTAGAGATCATTATAGTACCCTTATTTCAAGTAGAATTGTTTTTTTTTTCAAAAATGGCAGTGTGATATCCAGTTACCCACTCTTTTTAGAAAAGACCCAAATGATTTGAATATATTTGGAGATGGGGAAAGATGACAGGGGACAGTTATTACCAGTGTTTTGGTAGCAACACATTTTGCAATTTCTATCCTCCAAATAAACTTTGGTGCTTCATTCATAAACACTGGTAATAACTAGCAAATCACTATTGCCACTACCCTTTCTGAAGGTCAGATCTTTGTTATAGAAATTCTTAATTCAAACTTAGGGAGACAAATGTCTGTAAATGACATTGCAATAAAGGGACTTCATTTTGCGAACATTAAGAAAAAAATTCCAGCATAAGGAAGTAGTTTTCTTTAAATTTATCATTTGGATACATTGTTTTGTTTGTCTTTGTTTTTTACAAAAGGTGGCTTATATATATATTTTTTTTTATTATGTGCTTGTAATATGACTTAGTTCATTTTAGCTAGGTAGCTTTAAATGTAGTATGATCCTTAAAGGAGACCAGTTTCAAATGGTCTGTTCTGCACCAAGTCTCTTGCCTCAATTGCCTTCTTTATTTTTGAAGTTAGGGGACAAGAAGAAATTTACAATTTTAAGCCTTTGCATTTCATCAGATAGCATTTCTAACATCTGAGCAGCCAACTCTCATTATAATTCATCATCATCAACATCATCATTATGAAACATTTATTAGGCATCTATTTGCATATGCCACTCTGCTAGGCTCTGGGTAAAGTTAGGGAGACATATGTGCCCCTGTCCTTGAGGAATTTATAATCTCAGGAAGATAGCATTGCTTTCACTGACAAATATTTAAAGAATGTACAAATGTGAACCATAAACACTAAACGACTTCTAAATAAAATCAAGTATTTACATGTAGTGAAAGAGAGGATCAGTGGGAAAGTGGGTATTCAGAGGCTGCTGGGGCTTCATGTTCAGAGACAACATTAGAGTGGGGAAAACCATCACTTTTGTTCTAACAGAATTGTAGGAAACTTGGAGATGATCGAGTCTGAATTATACCTAAAAGGACATTTCTTTTGACTTAACAGACAACTGGTTATTCAGTAGTTTCTGCTTAGAAATTTTCAGTGAATTGAAGCCCACTTATTTCTAAGAAAGCTCTTTTGAATATTTGGAGTCAAGAAAGTTCTAGGTTTGAGGTCTACTTTAGACACCTATTAGTTCTGGCACAGTGGGCAAATTGATTAAATTCTTAGAACCTCAGTTAATTTATATATAAACAAAGTGTGGTATCTGCCTTACAGGAGTTTGTGAAGATGAAATCAAATGAAAACTCATGGTTTTCTATTTGTGTTTTGGAGATTGGGTTATCCTTATCAAATATGCAGCTATTCACAGGCTGATTGAATTACTGATGGGCATGGGTACTTTAATCTGCTCTGTATTTCTAAAACCTGGGCCAGTTGATCATCCTTTGAAAGACTGGTAACTTTTTCTCCTCAGTAGTAACTTAGTGCAGATATTAATTAACCATAAGCTTATGGAAGCTCAGACTTTTCCATCTCAGGTGATCTGTTTTCAACCTCCCTAATAGTCGGAACTAGAGTCATGTTCTCTGTACAGTCCTATGCCCTGTAAAAATGCATGTTAAAGCATTTTGCAAAACTTATAGCACTATATAAAAAAAAACTAAATAAATAAGGTACTATAGAAGAGAGATTTATCTTACAAGCTTTTGGTAGTTGACAAGAAGATGTGAAATTGTGCATTATTTCCTTTCCTTTATCTATATACTTACTGAATGCCTGGTTGTGATGAATATGCTAAAGTGGTAATATTGGTTTTTTTCTTAGCTGTACTCTCACTGTTATTTACATCTAAAACAGATGAAAGACCTGTAATGTTCTTTTCAAAATCCCTATGGCCCTTATTAGCCTCTATCATCTGAATCACTATATACTTTTAAGGGGTTTAAACCACCAATTAGATAAAAATAATCACAAAATGTGATTTTCTAAGATCAAAATGTTTATTTCTAAGAAAATATTATTTTTGTATCCTTATTAATAATTTATAAATATACCTTGAAGTTGAGAAATGTTGAAAGGAATAGGTTTTCAATTATGAGACAATGCCACTATGAAGTAGCAGGCTGGATTTTCTCCCAGTTTTTGCTTCCCTTCTAATCTTTTCTGCATTGATTTTGTTTGTATAAAACCTTTTTTTGACTTAATATAATCAAAATCATTCATTTTGCATTTCATAATGTACTGTAGTTCTTCTTTGGCCAAAAATTCCTTCCTTCTCCACAGATCTTAGAGGTAATATCCTTTGTTCTTTTAATTTGCTCATAGTATCACTTTTTAAGTCTAAATCATGAACCCATATTGATCGTATCTTGATATAGGGTTTTAGATGTTGGTCAGTACCTGATTTTTGCCATTCTGTTTTCCAATTTCCCCAGTAATTTTTGTTAAATAGTGAGTTCTTTTTTTTTTTTTTTTTTATTATATATATATATATATATTTTATAATATTATCCCTTGTATTCATTTTTCCAATTTACCCCCCCTCCCTCTATTCCCTCCCCCCGACGACAGGCAATACCATACATTTTACATGTGTTACAATATAGTCTAGGTACAATACATGTGTGCGAATATCACTTTCTTGTTGCACAATAAACATTAGAATCCGAAGGTACATGCAACCTGGGCAGACAGATATTAGTGCTAACAATTTTCATTCCCCTCCCAGTGTTTCTTCTCTGGGTGCAGCTACCTCTGTCCATCATTGATCAACTGGAAGTGAGTTGGATCTTCTTTATGTTGAAGATTTCCACTTCCATCAGAATACATCCTCATACAGTATTGTTGTTGAAGTGTACAGTGATCTTCTGGTTCTGCTCATTTCACTCAGCATCAGTTGATTTAAGTCTCTCCAGGCCTCTCTATATTCCTCCTGCTGGTCATTTCTTACCGAGCAATAATATTCCATAACCTTCATATACCACAATTTACCCAACCATTCTCCAACTGATGGACATCCATTCATCCTCCAGTTTCTAGCTACAACAAAAAGAGCTGCCACAAACATTTTGGCACATATATGTCTCTTTCCGCTCTTTAGTATTTCTTTGGGATATAATCCCAGTAGTAGCGCTGCTGGGTCAAAGGGTATGCACAGTTTGATAACTTTTTGGGCATAATTCCAGATTGCTCTCCAGAATGGCTGGATTCTTTCACAACTCCACCAGCAATGTATTAGTGTCCCAGTTTCCCCACATCCCCTCCAACATTTGTCATTATTTGTTCCTGTCATCTTAGCCAATCTGACAGGTGTGTAGTGGTATCTCAGAGTGGTCTTAATTTGCATTTCTCTGATCAGTAGTGATTTGGAACACTCTTTCATGTGAGTGGATATAGTTTCAATTTCTTCCTCTGAGAATTGTCTGTTCATATCCTTTGACCATTTATCAATTGGAGAATGGTTCGGTTTCTTATAAATTTGGGTCAGTTCTCTATATATTTTGGAAATGAGACCTTTGTCAGAACCTTTGTTTTTAAAAATATTTTCCCAATTTGTTACTTCCCTTCTAATCTTGTTTGCATTAGTATTATTTGTACAGAAACTTTTTAGTTTGATGTAATCAAAATCTTCTATTTTGTGATCAATAATGATCTCTAGTTCTCCTCTGGTCATAAATTCCTTCCTCCTCCACAAGTCTGAGAGGTAGATTATCCTCTGTTCCTCTAATCTATTTATTATCTCCCTCTTTATGCCTAAATCATGGACCCATTTTGATCTTATCTTGGTATATGGTGTTAAGTGTGGATCCATATCTAATTTCTGCCATACTAATTTCCAGTTTTCCCAACAGTTTTTTCCGAATAATGAATTTTTATCCCTAATGTTGGAATCTTTGGGTTTGTCAAAGATTAGATTGCTATAGATGTACCCTTTTTTGTCCTTTGTATCTAATCTGTTCCACTGATCTACCGGTCTATTTCGTAGCCAATACCAAATGGTTTTGGTGACTGCTGCTATATAATATAGCTTTAGATCAGGTACACTTAGACCACCTTCCTCTGAGTTTTTTTTCATTAGTTCCCTTGCAATTCTTGACCTTTTATTCTTCCATATGAATTTTGTTGTTATTTTTTCTAGGTCATTAAAATAGTTTCTTGGGAGTCTGATTGGTATAGCACTAAATAAATAGATTAGTTTGGGGAGTATTGTCATCTTTATTATATTCGCTTGGCCTATCCAAGAGCACTGAATGTCTTTCCAATTATTTAAATCTGATTTTATTTTTGTGGCAAGTGTTTTGTAATTTTTCTCATATAATTCCTGACTTTTCTTTGGTAGATGGATTCCCAAATATTTTATACTCTCAACATTTGTTTGGAATGGAATTTCTCTTTGTATCTCTTGCTGTTGCATTTTGTTAGTGATATATAAAAATGCCGAGGATTTATGTGGATTTATTTTGTATCCTGCCACTTTGCTGAAATTTTGAATTATTTCTAGTAGCTTTTTAGCAGAGTCTTTGGGGTTCTCTAAGTATACCATCATGTCATCTGCAAAAAGTGATAGTTTGATTTCCTCATTTCCTACTCTAATTCCTTGAATCTCTTTCTCGGCTCTTATTGCCGAGGCTAGCGTTTCTAGTACTATATTGAATAGTAATGGTGATAGTGGGCAACCTTGTTTCACTCCTGATCTTACTGGGAAAGGTTGCAGTTTATTTCTATTGCATATTATGCTTACTGACGGTCTTAAATATATACTCCTGATTATTCTAAGGAATAATCCATTTATTCCTATACTCTCAAGAGTTTTTAGTAGGAATGGATGTTGGATTTTGTCAAATGCTTTTTCTGCATCTATTGAGATGATCATATGGTTCTTATTAATTTGATTATTAATATGGTCAATTATATTAATAGTTTTCCTAATATTAAACCAGCCCTGCATTCCTGGAATAAATCCTACTTGATCATAGTGTATTATCTTGGAGATGATTTTCTGAAGTCTTTTTGCTAATATCTTATTTAAGATTTTAGCATCAATATTCATTAAGGAGATTGGTCTATAATTTTCTTTCTCAGTTTTCGATCTACCAGGTTTAGGTATCAGTACCATGTCTGTGTCATAAAAGGAGTTTGGTAGGACTCCTTCATCCCCTATTTTTTCAAATAATTTATATAACATTGGGGCTAATTGTTCTTTAAATGTTTGGTAGAATTCACATGTGAATCCATCTGGCCCTGGGGATTTTTTCCTGGGGAGTTGATTAATAGCTTGTTCTATTTCTTTTTCTGAAATGGGACTATTTAAGCAATTTATCTCCTCCTCTGTTAATCTAGGGAGCCTATATTTTTGGAGAAAGTCATCCATTTCACTTAAGTTATCAAATTTATTGGCATAAAGTTGGGCAAAGTAACTCCTTATTATTTCTCTAATTTCCTCTTCATTGGTGGAAAGATCCCCCTTTTCATTTGTAAGACTATCAATTTGATTTTCCTCTTTCTTTTTTTTGATCAAATTTACCAAAGGTTTATCTATTTTATTGGCTTTTTCATAAAACCAACTCTTGGTTTTATTTATTAATTCAATAGTTTTTTTACTTTCAATTTTATTGATTTCTCCTTTTAATTTTTGTATTTCGAGTTTAATTTTTGGTTGGGGGTTTATAATTTGGTCTTTTTCTAGCCTTTTAAGTTGTAAGCCCAATTCGTTAATCTTCTCTTTCTCAATTTTCTTCAAATAAGCCTCTAAAGATATAAAATTTCCCCTTATTACCGCTTTAGCTGCATCCCAAAGATTTTGATATGATGTCTCATCATTATCATTATCTTGGGTGAAATTGTTAATTGTTTCTATAATTTGCTCTTTCACCCAGTCATTCTTTAAGATGAGATTATTCAGTTTCCAATTACTTTTTGGTCTATTTACCCCTAACTTTTTACTGAATGTAGCTTTTATTGCATTGTGATCTGAGAAGAAGGCATTTATTATTTCTGCCTTCCTACATTTAATTTTGAGATCTTTATGTCCTAATATATGGTCAATTTTTGTATAGGATCCATGAACTGCTGAGAAGAAAGTATATTCCTTCCTATTGCCATTCAGTTTTCTCCAAAGGTCTATCATACCTAGTTTTTCTAATGTTCTATTTACTTTTTTAATTTCTTTCTTGTTTGTTTTGTGGTTTGATTTGTCTAAATCTGAGAGTGCAAGGTTGAGATCTCCCACTATTATAGTTTTACTGTCTATTTCTTCTTGCAGTTCTCTTAACTTTTCCTTTAGAAAGTTAGATGCTATACCACTTGGTGCATATATGTTTAGTATTGATATGGCTTCATTATTTATGCTACCTTTCAGCAGGATATAGTTTCCTTCCTTATCTTTTTTAACAAGATCTACTTCTGCTTTTGCTTGATCTGAGATAAGGATAGCTACCCCTGCTTTTTTGGCTTTACCTGAAGCATAATAAGCTCTGTTCCAACCTTTTACCTTTACTCTGTATGTATCTCCCTGCTTTAAGTGTGTTTCCTGTAGACAACATACTGTAGGGTTCTGCTTTTTGATCCAATCTGCTATCCGTCTCCGTTTGATGGGATCGTTCATCCCATTTACATTTACAGTTAAAATTACTAATTCTGTATTTCCTGCCATCGTATTATCCCCAGATTATACTTTTTTCCCTTGACCCCCCTGATCCCCCTCCCCGATATTTAATTTACAGACCCCCCTTGTGACGCGCAACCCTCCCTCTTTTTTTTTTTTTTTTTTTAGGATCCCTCCCCCCTCCCTCCAAGTCCCTTCACTTATTCTCCTTTTCCTTTCCCCTTTTCCTCTCCCCCCTTTTAATGAGGTGAGAGAAAATTCTCTGAAAAACAAATATGTTAATTATTTACTCTTTGAGCCTCTTCTGATGAGAGTAAGATTCACACAATGATTCTCCCCCTCACTAAGTTCCCTCAGATATGGTGTATTTTCTATGTCTCTTCCTGGGATGTAGTTTCCCTCTTTTTATCACTCCTTCCCCTTTTTCTGAACCGACCTCCTTCCCTTTACCACACCCCCCTTTTTTTCTTTTATATCAGTAAAATCAAATTATCCTTGAGTATTTTTTATATACCCACAACAAAGTTACAGTTCTCAAGGGTTCTGTGTACCTTTTTCTGTTTCTCTTCAGTCTTGTGGATGTAGATCAAATTTTTTGTTTAAGTCTGGTTTTTTTCTTAGAAACATATAGAATTCCTCTGTTTCATTGAATGACCATCTTCTTCCATGGAAAAAGATGCTAAACTTAGCTGGGTAGTTCATTCTTGGTTGCAGTCCTTGATCTTTTGCCTTTCGTAATATCAGGTTCCAGGCCCTTCTATCTTTTAATGTGGAGGCAGCCAGATCTTGGGTGACCCTTATTGTGGCACCTTGGTATTTAAATTGTTTTTTTCTAGCTGCTTGCAGGATTTTCTCCTTTGTGTGGTAATTCTGCAGCTTAGCCACAATATTCCGTGGTGTTCTTTTTTTAGGGTCTATTTCAGAAGGAGTTCGATGAATTCTTTCCACATCTACTTTCCCTTCTGTTTCTATTATCTCTGGACAGTTCTCTTTGATAATTTCCTGTAAAATAGAATCTAGGCTCTTTTTTTGGTCATAGTTTTCTGGAAGTCCAATAATCCGCAGATTATCTCTCCTAGATCTATTTTCCAGGTCTATAGATTTTCCCAGTAAGTATTTGACGTTGTTCTCCAGCTTCTCATTTTTTTTGTTTTGTTTGACTGATTCTTGGGTTCTCTGTGAATCATTCATTTCTATTTGTTCCATCCTGACTTTTAAGGAGTTATTTTCTTCTTTCACAGTTTTTAGTTCTTTTTGTAAATGCCCAATTTCGTTTTTAAATGAATTATTTTGCTCTATTGAGTTTTTTTCCATTTCCCTAATTTTTTTTTTTTGAGAATTATTTTCTTTTTCCAATTCAGAAATTCTATTTTCTTGAGACTTTTTTATCTTTTCCAATTCAGAAATCCTACTTTCCTGTGTTTTTTTAACCTTTTCTAATTCACTAATTTTGTTTCCCTGCATCTCCTGTGAATTCTTTATTTTTTCCAACTCCAATTTCAGGACATTGTTATTCTCTATCATAATTTCCCTTTCTTTTCCCCATTTTTCTTCGATCTCCCTCAATTTCTTAAGAGCTTCTTCTAGGAGAGAGTTATGTGATGGGGGGCAGGAATCGTTCCCCTTTAGGTTGTTATCTGATTCTCTGCTGTCAACTTCCTCGGGGTTGGACACCTGCTCTTTCTCTGTATAGAAGGAATCTATGGTTTTTCTAGCTTTTTTGCTCATACTTAAAAAAAATCTTTTGGGGTCTGTCTCTGGGGTAGGAAATTATTTACTTCTTTACCAGCTTCCTCCCAGACGGGATGGATGCAGCGGCTCCTGAGCCTGAGCTAAGAGAGAGCTCTGGGAGAGAGTTCCCCACCCTCTCCCTGGGAGTGCCTCAGAGGTGATTAACACTACTGTGCTTCGAGGGCGTAGAATAGTGAAGACAGCAAGAAGCCCAGCCTATGTGTCCGGGTGGGGAGTGGGTGTCTGCAGCAGGTGACGTAAGAAGCCCCTGCGCTCAAACTGGAAGTGTCTGCCAGAAACCGCGGTCCCTAGTTCAAAGGTTCCGCTTCTCTGGGACTTCCTGGAGCTGAGTTCCACTCCCTCGAGCTAAGCTAGGCAGTGTGTGTTGCCTTGGGCCGTATCCACCCACTTGTCAGTCTCTTAACTATTCTCAGGAGGTAGCTGAGGCCACACCCCCTGGTGCCTGAGTCACCCCCAGGGTCCGGGGAAAATCTAATCTGAGTTTTAAAATATTTTGGCTTTCTCTTCTGAACTGCTAAATAATTAGCAGAGAAGAGCTAATAGCCTGTGCCAGATTCCTTTACCTCAGTGGCTTCTCTGATCCCAGAGCCCCTCCCAGCGCAATGGGCGCAGTGTGCCCCTACCCCACCGTCTGTGCTGGTCTTTCTTATTCCTCCCCTGAGAACTGACCTTTCCTGTTGAAACTCCAGATTCTCTTCAGCTGGTAAGTCGTGCTTCCAGTCCTTGTGGTATCTATCAGTCCTGAGCTAATTTTGAGACTTAATTTATCTAATTGGTTGTGAGGGAGTGAGGACGTTCACTGAGTCGTGTGTTTCCTCTCCGCCATCTTGGCTCCGCCCCTAAATAGTGAGTTCTTATCCCAGAAGCTGGGGTCTTTGGGTTTATCAAACACTAGATTACTATAGTAATTGATTATTGTGTCTTGTGAACCTAACCTATTCCACTGATTTACAACTCTATTTTTTAAACCTATTTTACTGATCTACTACTCTAATTCTTAGTCAGTACTAAATGGTTTTGGTGACTGCTGCTTTATACTATAATTTTGGATCTGGAAGAGCAGGGGCACCTTTATTTATATTTTATTAATTCCCTTGAAATTTTTGACCTTTTGTTCTTCCAGATGAACATTGTTATTATTTTTTTCTAGTTCTGTAAAGTAATTTCTTGGCAGTTTGATTGATGTGGCACTGAAAAAGTAGATTAATTTAAGTAGGATTGACATTTCCATTATATTAGCTCAGCCTACACATGAGTACTTGATATTCTTTCAGTTGTTTAGATCTGACTTTATTTGTGTAGAAAGTATTTTGTAATTGTGTTCATATAGTTTCTGGCATTGTCTTGGCAGGTAGACTTCCAAATATTTTACATTATCTATAGTTTTTTTAACAGGAATTTCTCTTGTATCTCTTGCTGTTCTACTCTGTTGATGACCAATATAGAAATGTTGATGATTTATGTGGATTTATTTTGTATATATTTTGTATACTTCAACTTTACTAAATTTTTTAAATTATTTCTATTTGTTTTGTAGGTGATTCTCCAAGTATATAATATCATATCATCTGCAACAAATTATAATTTTGTTTCTTCATTATCTACTTTACTTGTTTTAATTTCTTTTTCTTCTCATTGCTAAAGCTAACATTTCTAATACAACATTGAATAGTAATGGTGATAATGGGCAAATTAGTTTCACCTCTGATCTTATTGCGAATACTTCTAGTTATCCTCATTAAATATGATACTTGCTGATGGATTTAGATCATTTTAAGGAAAACTCCATTTATTCCCATGCTCTATAATGTTTTTAATAGGAATAGGTGTTGGATTTTATCAAATGCTTTTTTGCATCTATCGAAGATAATCATGTGATTTCTGTTAGTTTGGTTATTGATATAGTCAATTGTGCTAATAGTTTTCCTAATATTGAATTAACCCTGCAATCCTGATATAAATCATGATGTCTTCTCATTGATTTTTATTTTAAAATATTATTTATTTAAAAAATATTCATTTTATTTAAGATTTTTGCATCAATATTCATTAAGGAAATTAATTTTTAATTTTCTTTTCTGTTTTGACTGCCTGGTTTAGGTATTTTCAGCACCTTATGGGTGTCATAAAAGGAATTTAGTAGGACTCCTTTCCCTATTTTTCCAAATAGTTTGCATAGTATTGGAATTAATTGTTCATTAAATGTTTGGTAGAATTCACATGTAAATCCATTGGGCACAGGAGATTTTTTTCTTAGGCAGTTTTTTAATAGCTTGGTTAATTTCTTTTTTCTAAAATGGGACTTTGTAACTAATTTATTTCCTCTTCTGTTAATCTGGGCAGTCTATGGTTTTGTAAGTATTCATGCATTTCTCTTAGATTATCAGATTTATTTGCATACAGTTGGGCAAAATTGCTCCTAATTAGTACTCTAATTTCCTTTTCATTGGTGGAATGTTCATCCTTTTCATTTTTGATACTAACAATTTGATTTTCTTCTTTCCTTTTTCTAATCAAATTAAGAAAATATATATCTGTTTTTTCATAAAACCAACTCTTAATTTTGTTTATTAGTTCAATATTTTTCTTACTTTCAATTTTATGAATCTCCCCTTTTATTATCAGAATTTCAAATTTGGTATTTAATCGAGGATTTTTTAATTTGTTTTTTTTTTCCCCTAGCTTTTTTAGTTTTATGCCCAATTTATTGATCTCTTGTAGTTTATTTAAGTAAGTCTCTAAAGATATAAAATTTTCTCTGAGAACTGCTTTGGTTGTATCCCATAAATTTTGGTGTATGGTCTCATTTTCATTCTCTTAGATGAAATTATCGATTGTATTTATTTGTTTCACTCATTCATTCTTTAAGATTAAATTATTTAGTTTCTATTGATTTTTGGTCTGTTTTTCTCTGTCCTCTTATTACATGCAATTTTTTTTTTTTTTTTTTTTTTTTTGCATCATGATCTGAAAAAAAAGATGCATTTACTATTTCTTCCTTTTTTGCATTTGTTTTTTGAGGGTTTTATGTCCTAATAGTCAATTTTTCTGTAGGTTCTGTTCTACTGAGAAAAATGTTTCTTCCTTTCTGTCCCCATTCAATTTTCTACAAAGATCTAACATACCTAATCTTTCTAAAATTCTATTTGCCTGCTTATCTTTTTTCTTGTTTATTTTGTGGCTCAATTTATCTAGTTCTGATAGAGAAACCACTAATATGGCTTTGCTATCTATTTCTTCTTGCAGCTCTCTTACCTTCTCCTCTAGGATGGATGCTATATCACTTGGTACATATATGTTTAGTATTGATATTACTTCATTAGCTGTGGTATTCTTTAGTAAAATGCAGATTCCTTTCTTATCTCTTTAAATTAGATAAAATTTTGCTTTTGTTTTATCTGAGATCAGGGTTGCTACCACTGTTTTTTTTTTTTTTTTTTTTTTTTTTTTTTTGTTTTGTTTTGTTTTGTTTTGTTTTTTGCTTTTTTTTTAAACTTCACCGGCAGAATTCTGCTCCAGCCTTTTACCTTTACTCTGTATGTATCACTTTGCTGAAAATTTGTTTCCTGTAAACAATATATTATAGAATTTTGGTTCTTAATTCAATTTGCTTTCCATTTCTGTTTTGTGGGAGAGTTCAACCCATTCACATTCAGAGGTTAAAAAAAAAAAAACAAAAACTATTTTATTATTATTTTTTTTATTTTGCTACCTTATTTTCTCCAAGTTATACTTTTCTATTTTCTTGCCATTTCCCCTCTTTTGTTTTGCTTCTGACTACCACCTCCCTCAATCTGTCCTCCCTTTTTACAGCTCCACTCTGTTTCCTTTCCTCTTTCCCCTCCTATTTTTCCGAGGGTGAAACAAGTTTCTCTATCAAACTAAATATGTCTGATATTTTCTTTCAGCCAAATCTGATGAGTTTAAAGTTCACACAATGCTCACCCCACTCCCTGCTTTACCTCAATTGTAATAGATCTTTTTTTTGCCTCTTCATGAGATGTAATTTACCCCACTTAATCTTCCCTTTGCTTTTCTTCCAGTTCAATCCCTTTTCCAGCTGTAGTTTCTTTGTTATATCATCACAATAAAATCAAATTATACCTTAATCCCCCAAAATTACCCCAACAAAGATCCATTTCTCAAGAGTTTAACATATCATCTTCCCATATAGTGATGTAAATATTTTAACCTTTAAAAACATAGATTTTTTTCTTCTCATTTTACTTTTATATGTTTCTCTTGAGTTCTGTATTTGAAGATCAAATTTTCTGTTTAGCTTTGGTCTTTTCATAAAAAAATAAATGAAAATCTTCTATTTCTTTGAATATCCATCATTCCCCCTGAAAAATAATGCTTACCTTTTCTGGACAGTTGATTCTTGGCTTCCATCCAAGCTCCTTTGTCCTCTGGAATATCATATTCCAAGACTTTTGATCCTTTAAAATGGAAACTGCTAGGTCCTGGGTAATCCTGATTGTGACTCCTGGATATTTTCTGACTACTTGAAATATTTTCTTCTTAATCAGATAATTCTGAAATTTAACTCTGATATTCTTTGGAGATTTCATTTTGAGGACTCTTTCAGGAGGTGATTGGCAGATTCTTTCAATGGCTATTTTACTCTTTGATTCTAGGACATCAGGACAGTTTTCCTGAATGATTTCTTGAAAGATGTTGTCAAAGCTCTTTTTTTTTTTTTTTTTTTTTTTTTAATTGTTGTTTTCAGGCAGTCCAATAATTCTTAGATTGTTTCTCCTGGATCTATTTTCAAGGTCAGGTTTTTTTTTTTTTTTTCTTCCTGATAAGATATTTTACATTTTGTTTTACTTTTTACTTTTTTTGGTTTGGTTTTACTGATTCTTGATGTCTCATTGAGTCATTCACTTCCATCTGTTCTATTTTAATTTTAGTGAATTATTTTCTTCAGTTAGCTTTTCCTTTGCTTTTGCATTTGGCCAGTTGAACTTTTAAATAAATTGTTTATTCATTGTCTTTTTTCCATATCACCAAATGTATTTTTTAAATACAGATTTTCTTCAGATAATGTCTGTTCCTTTTTACAAAGCTCCCATTTCCTTTCCCCATTTTTCTTACAAATCTCTCTTAAGATTCTTTTAGAATTCTTTTGAGAGAGACGTTTGAGTTGGAGAGCAATTCATCTCACCCTTTGAGGTTTCATCTGGAAAAGTTGGGCCTTAATGTCTTCAGGGTTTGAAGTCTGCTTTTCCCTCTCTCTTAATAGCTCTCTTTGGTCAGAAGCCTTTTTTGCTTTTTTGCTCATTTTAAAAGGTTGAGATCTGTCCTAAACTTCTTCTACAGGTGATAGTGGCTTTACTCTGCTCTGGTGAAGGTGCTGCTGGCTTCCTTCCCATGCTGGATGGGCGTATCCTGCTTGTTATGCTGTAGTTCAGGAACTCACTATTTGCCTTTTGTAGTTGCATTGAAAGTCTCAAAGTTAGTTTGCTTATGCATTGGCTTCTGAACCAAGGCAGAATATCCAAAGATGCTGTATATTGGCTAAGAGCATCCCAGGAGATTACCCTGGCCCTTGGATGCCTTTCTGACCTAGACTTCCCTGGGCTGCCTTGTGTTGTGCCTCTCCTAGGCCATCTCTCCTCTCTCCCCTGACCCTATCTCCATTCTCTCCCCCACTTGATTGAGACAGACTTTTCCTGAAGTTCTTCCAAAATATCTTCTGGAAATTTGTTGTACTCTAAATATTTGTCAGTTCTGTCATTCCAAAACTTGTTCAGAGGCTTGATCTTATGTTGATTCAGAAAGAGCTCAAAGAATGTCTACTATATGCCATTTTGACTCTGCCTCTTTTTCATGTTTGCACTATACACTCATTGTAGAAATTGAGAAGCTTAAAAACTTTTCGGAACTACATAATTGTTGTCCCTGTCACTATCATTATTTCAAGAACTTAATTAGAAACTGTATTGCATAATATAAACTCTTTGCAAGAAGTATTGTTTGAATGTATATTCCATTTCCCCATAAAATGTCAATTCTTGAACATGCATGGCATTTCTTATATTTCCTTAACTAGGTTTAGCATAGGAAAGGGACTCCCATTGATTTAGAGTACGATGTTTCCCCCCCATTTTCCAATATGAACTGTCTTGTTGGATCTGTGGCAGAGGTAAGATTTGAATTCAGTTATTTTGGGCTTCAAACAATACTTCTCCACCTATCTTCTTTGTTACTTTGCTTTCCAACTTCCCCACTTTGCATCTTCATATAGACATTCTGACACCTTAATCTTCACTTCTTCATTTTCTTATTTCCTCATATACACCCCAAGTCAATCCAGTTTACAATTCACCTTTTTTTCTTGTATCTACCTCCTCTTTTTAGTTTATCTTTTATTTGACTTTCATGAATTTATTAAGCACCTATTATATGCAAGGGAATGTACTGAGTGTTTGTAGGTTAAAGATTTGAAAAAAATACAGTAAATTGGGGAGGGAAGGGAATATTACACTTATACAGACTGTAGGAATTTTAGGGGCAATAGAGAGATATAGACATGCTGTGTAATTGGAGATAGTCAATGTAGGCTTCATTGAAGAAGTGAAATTTCTGAGCTGAACTTTGAAAATTCAAATGATGGAAAGCTCAAGTAAGTAATGAGACATAAGGCTGGGAAAATAGCTTAGGGGGCCTGATTGTAGAGGATGTGAAATGCTGGACAAGAATTGGTCTACTTGTTTTATCCTTTCTTTAAATATTCATTTCTATTACTGCTTTGCTTTAATTATTTGTTTCTATCAGCTGTCTATCTCAGCTTTATCTTTTTAATTTCTTGCTTTCCTTGAACTCTTCCTTCTCTAAAGAACTTTGACCTCCTATCCCCTGCTTTTGTTGACCCCTTGTCAATTATAACATCTTAAATTTAACATTCTTTAGACCTTTGTTTTTCTAATAAAACTCTCTACTCTA